>NC_092722.1:3850312-4038311 GCF_047496885.1 Scyliorhinus torazame
CTCTGCAACACGAGAATCTCCAGGGATTCTAACCAATCTCCCCACTGGCTGCTCCGGGACAATGAAGCTGATTATGGTGCTGTCCTGTCAGAGTTAAGGGATTATTTTAGTGTTCTACAAGATGACAATGAAATGAATGTTTCAGCAAAGCTCGGTGTTAATGTATCTCCATGAAAATAGTCCGTTGTAGTTGAAGGAGCGACCCGCAGGACTGCGAGTGTTGGTGAGATTTTATTCCGAGGTGCACTATTCCTTTGGCGTCAATACACAAAAGCCCGACTTGTGTGTGTTCCCTGAGAGAGTTTCCAGCTGGTCGCTTGGCTTTCTGGTGACCACGTGTGTTTTGGGCCATCTGTACAATAAAACACACAATGGCCTGTGGCCTACACATATTCCTGGTGCACGAGAGACAATCTGTTCTGTCTAATTTCCCAAAGCTTTGTGGTTTGGTAGCAGTGCTGGTGGGAGACAAATGAGAGGGGGTGGGGGGAGTGAGGTTGGGGGGGGCGGGGGAGTGAGGAGGAGGGGGCGGGGGAGTGAGGAGGAGGGGGTGGGGGGGGAGTGAGGAGGGGGTGTGGGGGGGGAGTGAGGAGGGGGGGTGGGGGGGGAGTGAGGAAGGGGGGGGGGAGTGAGGAAGGGGGGTGGGGGGGGGAGTGAGGAAGGGGGGTGGGGGGGGAGTGAGGAGGGGGGGTGGGGGGGGAGTGAGGAGGGGGGGTGGGGAGTGAGGAGAGGGGGGTGGGGGGAGTGAGGAGGGGGGGTGGGGGGGAGTGAGAGGAGAGGGGGGTGGGGGGGAATGAGGAGGGGGGTGGGGGGGAGTGAAGGAGGGGGTGGGGGGGGTGGGGGGGGGGGGGAGTGAGGGGGGGGGGGGAGTGAGGAGGGAGGGGGTGGGGGGGAGTGAGTGAGGGAGGGGGTGGGGGGGAGTGAGGGAGGGAGGGGGGTGGGGGGGAGTGAGGGAGGGAGGGGGGTGGGGGGGGAGTGAGGGAGGGAGGGGGGTGGGGGGGAGGGAGGGAGGGAGGGGGGTGGGGGGGAGGGAGGGGGGTGGGGGGGAGGGAGGGGGGGAGGAGGGAGGGGGGTGGGGAGGGGTGGGGAGGGGGGGGGAGGGAGGGGGGTGGGGGGGAGGAGGGAGGGAGGGGGGTGGGGAGGGGGGTGGGGGGGAGGGAGGGAGGGAGGGGGGTGGGGAGGGGGTGGGGGGGAGGGAGGGAGGGGGGTGGGGGGGAGGGGGGTGGGGGGGAGGGAGGGAGGGGGGTGGGGGGGGAGGGAGGGAGGGAGGGAGGGGGGTGGGGGGGAGGGAGGGGGGTGGGGGGGAGGGAGGGGGGTGGGGGGGAGGGAGGGGGGTGGGGGGGAGGGGGGGAGGGAGGGGGGTGGGGGGGAGGGAGGGGGTTGGGGGGAGGGAGGGGGGTGGGGGGGAGGGAGGGAGGTGGGGGGGAGGGAGGGAGGTGGGGGGGAGGGAGGGGGTGGGGGGGAGGGAGGGAGGGGGGGAGGGGGTTGGGGGGGGAGGGAGGGGGGAGGGGGTTGGGGGGGGAGGGTGGGGGAGGGGGTTGGGGGGGAGGGTGGGGGAGGGGGTTGGGGGGGGAGGGGGTTGGGGGGGGAGTGAGGGAGGGGGGGGGAGGGGGGGAGGGGGGGAGGGGTGGGGGGGAGGAGGGGGGGTGGGGGTGAGTGAGGGAGGGAGGGAGGTGGGGGAGTGAGGGGGGTGGGGGGGGGGTGGGGGGGGAGTGAGGGAGGGAGGGAGGGGGAGTGGGGGGAGTGAGGGAGGGGGGTGGGGGGGAGGGAGGGAGTGGGGGGAGGGAGTGGGGGGAGTGAGGGAGTGGGGGGGGGAGTGAGGGAGGGGGGTGGGGGGGAGGGAGGGTGGGGGGGAGGGAGGGAGTGGGGGGAGGGAGTGGGGGGAGGGAGGGAGTGGGGGGGGAGGGAGTGGGGGGAGGGAGGGAGTGGGGGGGGAGTGAGGGAGGGGGGTGGGGGGGAGGGAGGGAGTGGGGGGAGGGAGAGGGGGGTGGGGGGGAGGGAGGGAGTGGGGGGAGGGAGAGGGGGGTGGGGGAGGGAGGGAGTGGGGGGGAGGGAGGGAGTGGGGGGAGGGGGGTGGGGGGGAGTGAGGGAGGGTGGGGGGGAGGGGGGGGTGGGGGGGAGGGAGGGGGGTGGGGGGGGGGAGGGGGGTGGGGGGGAGGGAGGGGGGAGTGAGGGAGGGAAGGAGGTGGGGGGGAATGAGGGGGAAGGAGGTGGGGGTGGGGAGTGAGGGAGGGAGGGGGGTGGGGGAGTGAGGGAGGGAGGGGGGTGGGGGAGTGAGGGAGGGAGGGAGGGGGGTGGGGGAGTGAGGGAGGGAGGGGGGTGGGGGAGTGAGGGAGGGAGGGAGGGGGGTGGGGGAGTGAGGGAGGGAGGGAGGGGGTGGGAGGTGAGGGAGGGAGGGGGGTGGGGGAGTGAGGAGGAGGGGAGGGAGGGAGGGGGTGGGGGAGTGAGGGAGGGAGGAGGGGGGTGGGAGTGAGGGGGGGTGGGGGAGTGAGGAGGAGGGGGGGTGGGGGGGGAGTGAGGAGGGGGGGTGGGGGGGGGAGTGAGGAGGGGGGGTGGGGGGGAGTGAGGAGGGGGAGTGGGGGGTGGGGGAGGGTGGGGGGGGGTGTGGAGGGTGGGGGGGGGGGGAGTGTGGAGGGGGGTATGGGGGGGGGGAGTGTGGAGGGGGGTGAGGGGGGGGTTGTGGAGGGGGTTGAGGGGGGGAGTGTGGAGGGGGGTGAGGGGGAGTGTGGAGGGGGGAGGGGGGAGTGTGGAGGGGGGAGGGGGGAGTGTGGAGGGGGGAGGGGGGAGGGAGTGAGGAGGGGGAGGGGGTGAGTGAGGAGGGTGGAGTGGGGGGAGGGGGGAGTGAGGAGGGGGGTGTGGGGGGAGTGAGGTGGGGGGAGTGAGGAGGGGGTGTGGGGGGAGTGAGGAGGGGGGGCGGGGGGAGTGAGGAGGAGGGGGTGGGGGGGAGTGAGGAGGAGGGGGGTGGGGGGAGTGAGGAGGAGGGGGGTGGGGGAGTGAGGAGGAGGGGGGTGGGGGAGTGAGGAGGAGGGGGGTGGGGGAGTGAGGAGGAGGGGGTGGGGGGAGTGAGGAGGAGGGGGTGGGGGGGAGTGAGGAGGAGGGGGGTGGGGGAGTGAGGAGGAGGGGGTGGGGGGGGAGTGAGGAGGAGGGGGTGGGGGGGAGTGAGGAGGGGGGTGGGGGGGAGTGAGGAGGGGGGTGGGGGGAGTGAGGAGGGGGGTGGGGGGGAGTGAGGAGGAGGGGGGCGGGGGGAGTGAGGAGGAGGGGGGCGGGGGGGAGTGAGGAGGAGGGGGGTGGGGGAGTGAGGAGGAGGGGGTGGGGGGGAGTGAGGAGGAGGGGGGTGGGGGAGTGAGGAGGAGGGGGTGGGGGAGAGTGAGGAGGAGGGGGTGGGGGGGAGTGAGGAGGGGGGTGGGGGGGAGTGAGGAGGGGGGTGGGGGGGAGTGAGGAGGGGGGTGGGGGGAGTGAGGAGGAGGGGGGCGGGGGGAGTGAGGAGGAGGGGGGCGGGGGGGAGTGAGGAGGAGGGGGGGGGGGGGAGTGAGGAGGAGGGGGTGGGGGGGGAGTGAGGAGGAGGGGGTGGGGGGGGGTGAGGAGGAGGGGGTGGGGGGGGTGTGAGGAGGGGGGGTGGGGGGGGGAGTGAGGAGGGGGGTGGGGGGGGAGTGAGGAGGGGGGGGTGAGGAGGGGGGGAGTGAGGAGGGGGGGTGAGGAGGGGGGGGTGGGGGGGGGAGTGAGGAGGGGGGGTGAGGAGGGGGTGGGGGGGGAGAGTGAGGAGGGGGGGTGAGGAGGGGGGGGTGGGGGGGGGAGTGAGTGAGGTGGGGGTGGGGGGGGGAGAGTGAGGTGGGGGGGCGGGTGAGGAGGGGGGGGTGGTGGGGGGGGAGAAAGATTTGATTCACTGTCAGCCAGCAGGCCTGGATTGAAGCAATGGTCTCTGCCTCTTACCTTCGACTGGGCCGCTTCCCCTTTGGGACCAGCCCATGTTTTTGCTGGGCCGGCTCAATGTTATTGTGTGCTGTGCTTTGATTTGTAAATCAGCCAACAGCGCAAGTGCAGGGACAAAGTGGCAGCTGCTGCTCGCTTTTCAGTTGCTTGTTGGGGGCTGTGATTGTAAATTAGTTGTTCAGTCAGGGCGAAAGGGAAAAGAAAATCCTTTTCTTTCCCCACCGACGTGACCCAGAGACACCGAGAATCAATCTTCCTATCTTTCCCCAAGGTTTGCACTAATTGCAATCAATTTGGGCTGAGATTCCCGCGGCCCACGCAGCACCTCATGACCACATTGTGGCCTGCAGAGATTTGCTGCAGAGATCCTTTCTCCTGCGACCCTCCCCACCAGCACCTGTTATTTAGTTTGAAGCGCCCGCTGGTCGTCTCTGTGCCCCCTGCCCACGGCACAGCAGGAGGTCACTGTACTTTGAGCCAAGATGTTCTGTCTTCCCTCCCAGACCAGGGGACAGTTTGTTCATTTGCATTCAGCTGTGAACACTCTGAACTAGGCTGCCCAGAGAGCCCAGCCCTGATTATTAGGGCATCCAGTTCCAGTAAGGGACTTTCTGATTGGCAAACGAGATTAGGCACCAGCCAAGTGGATGTAGTGGAGTGTTTGCTACCATCCACCCGATAGAACGATAGAAAGGGGATTAGTTTTACCTCGCTGTGCGTGCAAGGCAGGGAAGGCAAACTTTGGCTGCGACAGCTTGTTATTATCCCTGGCAGTAGTCCAGACCACTGTTTGGGATTGTTTTTTTTTAGGGGAAGTAAAACTTCTTAAGCTTCTGATTGTCACTGACACCAAGGTGAAAGTGAGGCAACAGGATGAAGCAATCCCCTTTCAACCACTTTGATATTTTGAACATAAGGCTTTGTGGTGGATGCATTGTTTGATGCTGGCTCCAACTTCACTGATCATCTGTGGCTGGGCAGATTGCGTCTGGATAAGACTGACCTGTGACAAGAGGCTGAACAGACAGCGAACAGCAACCCAGCTCAGTGTGTCTTTCATTGCAGAATCCTGCAGCTGCTCACTGGGGTTAGAAACAGCAAGTGTTAAAGTTAGCAACCGGGGTGCCACAATCCGACCTTCATCTAAAACTCTTTCTTTAAATTCACTCTGTTCTCTGAGGCACTCTTGATGGGCATCTTGTGACTTGGGGATGTAGAAATCTGTGGGCTCCTCTCGAAATGTTTTATCATTTACCGAACCAGCAAGCTGAAGTGGACAGGATCGCCCTCTTCACTTAGAAGGAATAAAACAAACCGTTTCCCGATACGCTAATTGCCAGTCAGACCAGAAAGAGCCACGACCGAGAGAATAAAATAAGGAAGCAACAAAGAGGGCAATGAAAGGAGGAGAGGTGAGGAGGTGAACGCACCGAGATTACTTGTGCCTGGGTGAGTCACTCGCTTTGTTTTTGAGGGGGGGGGGGTGAGCGAAGGACAATTAATGGCGATTAATTATCCCCGAGGTGAGTGGAACTTTCCAGTTTTGTCTCGTGTGTCACACACAAAAGTGACCATTTCTACTAACCGCTTGAGAATGTGCAGCATTAAAAACTTGATGGGGTTAATTTTGACTTGGTGAATGTGGGACTTCATTCGACAACTCTCGGTGTTGGTCCTGTTAATGTAAGTGCTGTGAACTGGAGCAGCTGATTGGCCATTGCCTCTGTAGCTTTCAAAGGAGGCAATACTGTGTTGGGGAGGGGGACTGCGGAGGCAATACTGTGTTGGGGAGGGGGACTGCGGAGGCAATACTGTGTTGGGGAGGGGGACTGCGGAGGCAATACTGTGTTGGGGAGGGGGACTGCGGAGGCAATACTGTGTTGGGGAGGGGGACTGCGGAGGCAATACTGTGTTGGGGAGGGGGACTGCGGAGGTGAGAATTTCTAAAAGTCTTGATTTCTATGGCACCCTCACTGACCTCGGGATGTTTCAAAGTGGCTTCCGGCCAATGTTGTAAATAATCTTTATTGTCACAAGTAGGTTTACATTAACACTGCAATGATGTTACTGTGAAAAGCCCCTAGTCGCCACATTCCGGTGCCTGTTCAGGTACACGGAGAATTCAGAATTCTCAGCTGGTACAGGAATTGAACCCACACTGCTGGCCTTGTTCTGCATCACAAACCAGCTGCCTAGCCCACTGAGCTAAACCAGCCCTTGTTCACACACAGCAAGCTCCCACAATGCAGCAATTACCAGATAATGTTTTCCATGATGTTTGTGAATTAGGTAATGGCCAGGAGATGGGGAAGAGTGTCCCGTCCCCTTCTCCTCTTCAAAATAGTGCTGTGTGGGAGCTCATTTGTGAAAAGCACAGTCCCACAAATAGTATCCAGTGACTGGGTACTGGTCAAGGAATCTGTGAATTAGCTGGTATTGGGACAGGGAACTAAAACTGACCCAGGATCAGGGGGAAATCCTGCTCATTGTTTGAGATATCTGTAGGATCTCTAAGTTCCCTGAGCAGGTAGACAGCCCTTTGATTTAATACATTATCTGGGTTCTGGCCATACGGTGTTAACACAAAGGTAACATCCTATTCACGCCCTGGAATGGGGTTTGAACTCCAGCTTGTGAATTTGAGGCAAGAGTGTTGCCCACTGACATTTAACGACGTCAGTGGCCCCATTGTTGGGAGGGAATGTGTGGAGGGGGCTGAGTGAGTCACCAAGACCAGAAACTCTTTTAGTACCCAATTCATTTTTGTTGTCCTATTAAGGGGCAATTTAGCGTGGCAAAACCCCACGCAAACATGGGGAGAATATGCAAACTCCACACAGACAGTGACCCAGAGCCGGGATTGAACCTGGGACCTCGGCGCAAGACCAGAAACTCTGAGATCCAGCCATTCTTGATGGCTGTGCCTCATGAATGTAATTCCTAACTGGCTGAATTGAGGAACAGCGCCAAGAGCCGGGGGAGAAGCCAGCGTTTCTCCGAGGCCAGGGGAAGCACTCCCGCCAATATCTTCAATAGTTTGAAGCCAGATATGAGTTCAATGCTCAACCATGCACAGACCAGAGATTAAAGTAACAGCCAAATGAGTGTTGAGTCACATCTGTGTTGGCATGATGCCCGAACCATTTTAAGACTCAAATCTCATTGGCAAGCTGCCCACTTGCTGTGGGCACATTCTGCTTCCGGCTTTAACGCACTGGCATTGGAAAGTCTACTGATTCATCACTGAGACTGCCTACTTCCACCTCCTTAACATTGGCCAACACAGCCCCTGCCTCAGCCAGTTTACTGCTGAAACACTCATCCATGTCTTTGTTACCCATAGGTTCCTCTATTTCAACATGCTCCTGGATTGTCTCCCACATTCTCTCCTGTGTGAAATTGAGGCCACCCAAAACTCCGCTCCCCTGTTCCGATTCGCACTGAGTCCTGTTCGCTTATGACGCCCTGTGTTCACTGACCCATGTTGACTCCTGGTCTGGCAATGCCTCCATTTTAAAATCCTCCTCCTTGTTTTCAAATCCCTCCATAGGCCCCACCCTCCTGATCTCTATCATCCCTCCCCCCCAACCCCACAAGCCTCCCAGATCTCTGTTTGTCCAATTCTGGCCTTCTGAGCATCCCTGCTTAAATGCTTGACCACTGGGAGTCCTGGCTTTAGTTGCTGGGTCCCAAGTTTTGGAATTCCCTCCCTAAACCATCTCTACCTCACCTTTTCCTTTTTTAAGACACTCCTTAAAACCTACTTCATCTTGGATGTCCAGTCCGGATGTTGCTCGGTATCGAAAATACTTTTATTGATGATCTTCTTGAGCGCCTTGTGCAGTGAGAAAGGCAAATTATTGGTGGACCTCCAGCAGTTCGTCAACCATTACATTGATGGTTTTTCAATTGCTTGCTGATACTGATCAGTTTTTAACCCTCCCTGTCTCCAACATGAAAAGCTCAACCGCCTCCTCTTGACATTCAACAGCACCATCATTCCTGAGGGGCCCAATCCCTCTAAAGATCTACCCCAGAACTGTGATTGGAGTGTGATTAAATTCCTCATCCCTCACTTGGATAGCTGCAGACAGAGCAGTGCTGGAAAGTCAACACCATTCACAACGCAATAAGAAAGTACAAACCTGCTTCTCTTTGACATTCGACCACTGGTGTCAACCAGAACTGCCCACAGCGATCTCTGTGACATTAAGTTTCTCTTTCCCAATGTTATTTTAAACCTGATGTCCAGTCAAGTGGATCTTTCAGCAAGTAGGGTAAACAGCCAATCGCGATGAAGTATTCTCACAGACCGCAAACCAGGAAGTAAAATGCACTGAACCTTCCAATTCAAATTTTACAGAATGTGAAATAAATGATTGAGACATACACGTGGGGCAGGATTCTCCATCTTACCCCACCCGTTGTCTGGTGCGGCGTGACCCCGCCGGCAGCGGGATCCTCCGCCCACCAGCCGGCCAATGGGGTTTCCCATTGTGGGCACCCCACGGCGTCGGGGAAATCCGCGGACATGAGAGCGCTGACGACGAAGCGGAGGATCCCGCTGACGGAGAATCCAACCACAAGCTGAAATATCACAAACAAAATTTCACATTTAAATATGTTTTGAATCATAATGGAGAAATTTGGCATTCCTTAAATAAAAGTCTCATCCTGAGGCTGTTCAACAGGCATTGAATTTGACCATTAAAACCCCAGTTACACCTCATTCAGCAAAAAGGGTAAGTTTTCATCAGTTCAGTGATTTCTAATTGATTCAAGCCTGTGGGCATTCTGTAGGAAAGCTTCGAATCGCTGACCACCACTTTTGGATTTCTGTGGATAACTGCGAGTACACGGATTTTCAAAAGTTTGTGTTCGTTTCCGAGGAGTAATGACGGCTAACTTTGAACTCGGAATACCCACAACTGGCACTGAGGCCAGCTGATTGGTATTTCTGCTATCCCATCAGCCACCAGTTCTCAGTGTATCAATTCCATCGACTTGCTTTGACAGTGCCTTCCCAACTCCTTGACTCAAATCCCAAAGAAACATGATTTTTCCGGATTGGCTGATCTCGCAGAGGGACAGGGTGTGATCCCAGAGAGAGCCAGCTGCGTTTTTGGGGGTAGCATTTTGATTCTTTGGCTGTAACGCTGTTGTTTCCTTCCATTACAGGGAAGGTTCCGGAGAGTGTTAATTCAAAGAACACCTCCCCTGCCCTCACCATGACATCCGGGAATGGCAACGCGACTTCGTCTGTCACTGCAAGTGTGCCCCAGAGCACGGAGAACAAACCTCCGCAGGCTATTGTCAAACCGCAGATCCTGACCCATGTCATTGAGGGGTTTGTCATACAAGAGGGGGCTGAGCCTTTTCCAGTGAGTAGCTTTGAATTTAATCTTCACTGCAGGTTCAATTTAAATTCATGAATGTAGACAGTGCTGTGATTTTGTGTAGCTTCCACTTGTTCCAGTCTGCTGCACACTCCCTCTCTCTCTCTCTCTCTCCCGCTCTTTTGTTTGAGTATTCCCACCCTACAGTTTAAATGATAATCCAAGAGTTGTTTAACTATCGACATTAAATCTGGTCCCCCAGAGCTGTGTGGATGATTGAAAGTCTTCCGGCCTGTCATTTCATGTGTCGTCTTATAAAATTTATGTCGGACGTACTTGTTCACTTGGTGTATAACAAAGCTTCCTGCGTTTCTTGCTACTAATTGCTTTGTGACTAACAGCATGCTTGGTAACAGAACTTTAATTGCATTGGTAACTGACCATTCAGTCCAGTCATCAGTAAAGCTACTGCAATACCAGCAGTCAGAATAAATTATACACAGCTGGATTGGTGACAGCCAACAATTGGAGTAAGCAAATCCCCAAACATTTTGCTGGAAATCAAAAATCCTGGTAGGAAATGGATCGGACTCTGAAATGCTCATTAGACTGGAACACAAATGAACAGTTTGGATCTTGGCCGTACTGCTGTTTTAAATGCTGCATTTACCCTGTACACTCAGCCCTTCTGCAGCACGGGTAGCAGCACGGGTAGCAGCACAAACAGCTGGACCTTTCTCAAAGTGGCAGGGGAAGAGCTTTCCGATCAGATCCGATTGGCCAAGTCTCCCACCTCCCTGCCAGTTTGGAGAGTGTTGCCTGAAATTTCTGCGGGTCCCCTGACTGGTATTGGGAGAACTCGCCCCAGCAAATGACCAATTGTGAACAGTTGAAACTGGCCGTAGGGCAGCAAGTGGTTAGCACTGGGACTGCGGCGCTGAGGACCCGGGTTTGAAAATCGGCCCTGGGTCACTGTCTGGGTGGAGTTTGCACATTCTCCCCCACAACCCAAAGATGTGCAGGGTAGGTGGATTGGCCACGCTAAATTGCCCCTTAATTGGGAAAAAAAATGATTGGATACTCTAAATTTCTTTTAAAAATATCCATCGCCACAGTTTGTACTGGGGCTCTGTCGAACACACGGAGAGAAAATCCCTGGGAAACCTTCCCAGTGGTGCACAGCGGGCAGGCTAGCTGCCCAGTAGTGCACAGTGGGCAGGCTAGCTGCCCAGTTGGCTCATGGAGACCTGGCCAATGCTGCTGGCATTCAGAAAAGATGGCGGTGTCTCTCTCAGCAGCCACTGTCTCCTCTTGCCGCTGCCTGAGTTGGGTCTCGAAGCTTTGAGGAATTAACAGCATCACCTGGTTAATTGTAAGGCTACGGCTGTTGCTTACACAGGTACAGCTTTCAATTCAGGTAGGTGTACCCTAACTCGCTTGGCAGGAGACCCGCGGGATTGGGTGCTGGGTAGGAGGGCGCGGGGACAATTTTGCTCTTACACCTGGCCCCATATTAATCTCCTTTTGACTCGAGGGAGTAAAATGAGGCAGGTGTAAATCCCAGGTCGCACTATTTCTCCTGAGTTTCCTGACTCGCGGGCTAGATTTAAAATTAACCCCTAATATTTCTGCTGATAAAGCAGTGTGTGTGTGTGGTTTTTTTGGGTGGGAGGAAGGGGCATCTCTTATTGCAGTATAAAAGTCAAAAGAAGTTAAAAGTTATCGGAGATTTTGCACTAATTTACAATGACATTTTCATGTCTGTACTTTTCTTCTCATCATGTTTGAACCACTTTTTGAATGATTTCCACAACCTTCTCTATCGACGCTCTCTTCATGGGCAATTTTTGTGAGTGTTGACTTTTCTATTTTACAATACTGTATAATGTTACTGATTGATTTTTAAACAATGTACCCTGGCAGTGTCCTGTCCTTGGCTTTTTGTCCTGCTGCTACTCCCCCCACCCACCTGTGTGTGTCACTGTGTAACCTGCACTAAGATTAACCTGCATGTTTAAGTCAGTTTTGCTTGCAGACCTGCCACGGTGTAAGTAATGAAAATGCCTGTTGAGTTGTTTCATTGTTTGGAGCTGATGGGAGTTTGCAATGTCCAAGCATTGGAACAGGAGGAGGCCTTCCAGCCCCATTGAGCAGGTTGAGGAATTCCGGTGAGATCACCCTGGCTGATCGGCCAAATACCCAGGGCGGGATTCTCCGCCCCCTTGGGATTCTCCGTCTCGCCAGCCGGCCAATGGGGTTTCCCATTGTGGGGAAGCCCCGTGCCGTCGGGAAACCCCCGGGCTGCCGCACGACAGAGATTCCCGACAGTGGAGAATCCAGCCCCCAATCTGCCACATACCCCTCAATATCTTTGGTTGTCAAAAATGTACCAAACTCCAATTTAAAATTTACAGTTCATCTGTCATCAATTGCCATTTGTGGAAGAGAGTTCCAGACATCAACTAGGTGCAGAACATGTTTTCCAATTCCACTCCTCAAAGGACAGACTAGCTCTCATTTCTAGACTATACCTGGACTCCAGGCAGAACCTGTTTCTCTCTCTCACCCCTATCTGGTCCCCTTAATATCTCGGAAACCTCGATCAAATCCTCCCATAACCTATTAAATTCTAGGATACCTGCCCGCTAGGTAGCAGCAGTGGGAACAGCACCTCTTCTGATGTCGTATTAAGGGTTGAACCTGTACGTTAATACGCTGAAGCTAGGGCAGCACGGCGGCGCAGTGGGTTAGCACTGTTGCCTCACGACGTCGAGATCCCAGGTTCGATCCCGGCTCTGGGTCACTGCCCGTGTGGAGTTTGCACATTCTCCCCGTGTTTGCGTGGGTTTCGCCCCCACAACCCAAAGATGTGCAGGGCAGGTGGATTGGACACACTAAATTGCCCCTTAATTGGAAAAAATGAATTGGGTGCTTTAAATTTATTTATAAATAAATAAATAAGCTGAAGCTAATATACACAAACATAGAGACAGGAAGAGAGTCTGTGTCTGTCTAGCATTTCCCACACAATTGCAATGCCTTGCGCAACATGTGAAATGGAGACTTTCCAATGCCTCCTGCAACCATGTGATCTGCAGGAGATCATGGCACAGAAAGAGGCAAGTTTTGGTCCGCGAGAGATGGCGGAAACTTGAAAGTGAAAAGGTTACAAATGTATTTTAGAAACACACTTGGTGGGAAAGTTCAAAGTAAGGGAGACGCAAGGGGTAGATATATAGAGCTCGTTAGGAATTTTCAGGGTTATGGGATGAAAGGATTATGGGGCGAGTGAGGGTAAATGTTGACGCTCAGATTGCTCACGCTCAAATTGACTGATTTTTAATAGAATTTCCAATTAATGGGCAATTTAGCGTGGCCAATCCACCTACCCTGCACATCTTTTGGGTTGTGGGGATGAGACCCATGTAGACATGGGGAGAATGTGCAAACTCCACACGGACAGTGAACTCGGGCCGGGATCGAACCCAGGACCTTGGCTTGTGAGGCAGCAGTGCTAACAACTGCGCTACTGTGCCCCGAGCTCTAATTGAATGATGGGCTGAATAGCCTCTGCTGTCCCTCTGTTCGCCATTGAGCTACAGAGACTAGGATGTCTGTAAAGAGGGTCAGGTAGTGAGCTGGTTGTGTTGTTGCTGACATCTAGAGAATGTAAGTTCAAATCTTACCATGGCACTTTCACAATTTGAATACTTCATAAACACTCGTAGGCTACATTTTGCAGGGCTATGGGGAAAGAGGCAGGTGGGTAGGACACATTTGTTCCCTCTTTTAAAGAGCTGGCACAGACACTGGACCGAGCGGCCACGTTTTGTTCAATCCCAGTGTCGGGTGTAGAATTCTTTGTTCTCAGATCAGTGGGTGGGTTGGGAGGCACAGCTCCAGTCTCACTCCTGGTTTCTGTTAATTGATCGTCCCTGGAGAACGTGCCTGTGTGGTCAGGGTGGGTGCGAGCAGCTGTGACGCCCCCTTACATTCACACCGCTGGGTGCCAGCGCAAACGTGAACAATGACCCACTTGGTGGAAAGGTGCCAGGGGAAGGTTGGGACCCGGTCGAACGCAGTGCAAAGAATGAGTGCTTCAGTGGAGAAGAAGATATGATTTAAGAACATGAGAAATAGGAGTGTTCAGCTCCTCCAGACTGCTCAAAGGGCAGGATTCCCCACTCCCCCCTTCTGCGGCGTGTCCTGCAACAGCGTAGGGCGGATAACTAGTGGCCAGCCGCTGGATGTTCCATTCCCGCCATTGTCAACCGAGATTCCCTTGCCACCACCGTGGAACGTGCGGCAGGGGTGTGCTGTTCCCTAGACCCTAAGGTCCACAGCTCCCAGGGTGGGCAATTCCATGGAGGGTGGGGGGGGGGGGGGGGGGATAAATGAGTGAGTGACGAGGCAGAGGAAGGTTCAATTATTTTAAAACCGTGAATTTTAAAATTCTTCAACAGAGTATGAGAAGTATCAGCTCCTGAAGAAATAGTTTAATGTTATTTTTAATTGTTTTAGTAATAAACTAATTCCTAATAAAATATTGAATTATATACAGCAAGGAAGGGAGGGAGGGGCCAATGCTGATGTAATATTTTGCTCCAATAGTTGTCATTTAGGAAGAGCAAACACATCTAATTCAGAGGACGAAAAGTGAGTCACTTTACCACAAATTATATCCCAAAATGCAACATCTGGAACTCTCGGCTCACATAAAGGTTTGGTGTCAATTGAAAATTTCGGATTTTTGTTCAGTAAAGATCATCAAAGGGCATGGACCCAGTGTGGGTAATGGGAATTGAAAAATAGAGCAGCCATGATCTTATTGACTGGCACAACAGTCTCATGGGGGCTGAATGGTCTCCTCCTATTCATATGCTTATCCGAAAATTTGACTCCTTCCCTGTTAGCTACTTATTTGAGACGGCAGCTGACACAGGAGCACCCGGAGGAAACCCGCGCAGACACGGGGAGAACGTGCAAACTCTGCACAGACAGTGACCCAAGCCGGGAATCGAACCTGGGACCCTGCCGCTGTGGAGCAAAAGTGCTAACCACTGTGCCACCGCGCTGCCCAGGGATCAGAGAATCCCGCCACCAGGAAACGGCAAGAGAATTTCGGCCTCTTTTTAAAAAATTTTTATTTCTCCAAATCAAATGAACTTGCAACCCTACATACAATAAGATGGAGGTTGGGTTTGAACCCTCCTACTGTTTTGTTAATTCTGTTACGGACAGAAGAGAACTGAAACCCGGTTATCCTTTCCCTTCCCGTCTGTAATCAATGTATTTTTGGAGAGAAAGGTGGATATGTTTCTCAACTCCTGGGTTTGGGATCAATTTTTAAACAATCAGCAGTAAGCATTTGTGGGATTAAAGAAAGATAATTATTTATTCGCACATTCATCCTGAAGGTCTAAACGCGATGTACATTTTTCAAGTTCCAGACAAACACACAGTTCACATGTTTGGCACATCGTAGGAAAACCAACCCCCGCAGTCCTGTTTACGGTGATGTTTTCACTCTGATAGGGTAGTTTAGATGTTTTCAATATTTGTAATCATTATCGGGGATTCTTGTAGGATACCCTTGAAGGTTGTGAATTTAGTCATTTCTTACCAGAATGTCTAGTTTCTTTGTAGTTGGACTAGGAATCTGACTGGGATATGTCTAAGAAATAGCAGTCTCCAGGATTAAAGAGGCACGGTTTTGCTACTTTGTTCTGCAGCTGGTATTCTGTAGTGGATGTTCTTTTCAGACAGACCAGTTTCCCTCTGTTTCTTGGGATAATAGATGTATTTTCTGTAGCCAGTTTCAGTCAGATGATAGCAGGTTTCAGTGCTTTCCATTGTCACCATGCTGGATTGGTGTCGGGGTGATTGACATAACAAAGAGGGAGTGATTTGATAACCCGTAAACATACCAGCTATGATTAGCTCACGAGAAAACCTTGTTTAATATTCCATCCACACAGCTATAACACATCTGGCAGCCATTTCTCGCTCCCATTTGAGCTGGTTCCTTTGCACCTGAGAAACCCATTCGCATTTGAGAACTTTCCAAAGGCATTTTCAGACAGGAATTAATTATTTGTGTGGGAATTGTAAAAATCAGCTGACAATTGACATCCATATTAACCGTGTGGTTAGTGTCCCTTTTCCAATAAAAGGCAGTTCCTGAAAATTCAGTACTGAATGAAGTCCACATTTAAAGTTTGACTAGGACATGCCTCCACTAGGCATGTCAATTGTGTGTATTTAAAAATGGCTAACTGAGCCACTCATTTTCTGTGTTAGATTTAACTGCAAGTTGATGTACAAACGATGCACTTGCGATTGGTTTTAATTAATACACAAAGGAAAATATTGAGCTCTTTATTCTTTTTCACACACAAACTTGTGTTTTATTTCTCAGATCCATGGGCTTCCAAAGATCAATTACCCCATCTTCCCCAACCTTCCCCCTACCCTTTAAACAATGCTGTGGGATCATCTTTGACTACCTGAAGGGGGAGAGAGGGCTCAGTTAACACTTCCAGCAGTGTAGTATTCCCTCAATACTGCGCTGCCAACTGCAGTGTAACACTCCCTCAATACTGCATTGACTACTGCAGTGTAACACTCCCTCAATACTGCGCTGACTACTGCAGTGTAACACTCCCTCAATACTGCATTGACTACTGCAGTGTAACACTCCCTCAATACTGCGCTGTCTACTGCAGTGTAACACTCCCTCAATACTGCATTGACTACTGCAGTGTAACACTCCCTCAATACTGCGCTGCCTACTGCAGTGTAACCCTCCCTCAATACTGCGCTGCCTACTGCAGTGTAACACTCCCTCAATACTGCATTGACTACTGCAGTGTAACACTCCCTCAACACTGCGCTGCCTACTGCAGTGTAACACTCCCTCAACACTGCGCTGCCTACTGCAGTGTAACACTCCCTCAACACTGCGCTGCCTACTGCAGTGTAACACTCCCTCAATACTGCATTGACTACTGCAGTGTAACACTCCCTCAATACTGCATTGACTACGGCAGTGTAACACTCCCTCAATACTGTGCTGATGTTTTGTCCAACAATCTTCTGCTCCGAAGGCAAAACCACATTTACTGATGTTCAAATGTTAAACAGCAAGAATAAGAGTTTAATTACAATTGAGAAAATGTCCCCCTCAGCGACTCAGTATTAAATACGTCATTTAGAAGCTCCATTTGGAGAGGGACCAACCCAGATTTAAGCCAGTCATCCATGATTCCATGATCTCGGCTAGATCCCTCAGTTAGCCTACAAAAGGCCAGGGTGTGTGTGTCTGCGCATGCCTGCCTGCGATCCTGCCAACATTTACTAATGACTGAGTTCACATGAACAATGGTCCCTGAGAAAACCATCCGAGAACTGCTGGGACTCATTGAATTATGTCTGAACATGCGTCAGTACCTTCAGAGAGTGGGGAAAAGGATCAAATTGGAAAGGGGACAGAAGCTATGAAATAGTCTCTCGTGATAAGACCATTGATTGATGATCCCCGATAAGCCAATGGAACTTTACTAGAAGATGTCTAGTGTTTCAGTGGCTAACCAAGGTCTCCCAAGTATTAATATTGTTGAGATTGAGTTAACAGCAGCTGAAGTGAAGCTGTTAAATGTTGCTTCCATTATTTATAGCACTGGGCATTGTCACCATTTTAAAAGTGGCTTCAGGTGAACTGGTTGGCTGTGGGGAGCGGTAACCTCCGCACATGTTGGGCTGTATGCCTGGAAGGGGTTGAGAGGAAACCGTACCTGACCATCCTGTATTTAAGCCTCCTGGTGCTTGGTTTGGCAGTCGCTAGCAGAGATCTAGGGAAACATCCTCCTGGGTCCTTTAGGAATGTTTGCTGCTGGGAGAGCTAACCCACGTAAGATGCATAGGATTGTTCTTGTTTTCCTGTTTTGTAGGTCGGCCGATCTTCTTTGTTGATTGAAAATTTGGCAAAACAAAAGCAGCAGCAGGCAGCCCTGCAGGCAGCAGAAAAACTGCCCCAGCCGAATAACACTGACTCGGAGATGGATGATCTGAGCCAGCAAGGTTTGTCTTCACCAACAGTACCTTTTGATGTTGCCTCATGTGACAGGACTGTGCGGTAATCTGGACACGAACGCATTCTGAGCTTAATTTTAGGCAGAGGTTTCTTGCATTATATTATTCGTCGTTTCCATTTAATTTCGATGTCCCATTGGCGATGGCTCTCAGGGGGTCGGCAGAGTGGCGGGGGCTAATGAGGGGACAGAGGGAGCATCAGGTGTCGCTCTATGCCGATGACCTCTTGCTGTATATTTTGGATCCGTTGCAGAGTATTGGAAGGATTATGGGCCTGTCGGGGAGGTTTGAAGGGTTCTCTGGGTACAAACTGAATGTAGGGAAAAGCGAGGCATTCCTGGTGAATGAGCTGGGACAGGGGGCTAATTTAGGGGGGATGCCATTTACGGTAGCGAGGGATAGGTTTAGTATTTGGGGATTACGGTAGCGAGAGAATGGACGGGGCTCCACAGGTGGAACTTAACGAAGCTGGCGGAGGAGGCCAGGGAGGATCTTAAGAGGTGGGATACTCTGCACTTAATGTTGGCGGGGAGGGTCCAAGTGGTGAAAATGAATATTCTGCCGAGGTTTCTGTTTATCGTTCAAGTTCTCCCGATCTTTATACCAAAGCCCTTTTTTTCGGAAAATGGACACAATCATCTCTGACTTTGTATGGGCGGGGAAGGTGCCGAGGGTGGGGATGACCCTGCTACAGAGGCAGAGGCAGCAGGGGGAGTTGGCGTTGCTGAATTAGCTTCATTATTATTCAGCGGTGAATGTGGACAAGGTGCGGCGGTGGTGGGAAGGAGAAGGGGTAGAGTGGGTTGGGATGGAGGAGGAATCTTGTAAGGGGTCTAGTTTGAGGGCTATGGTGACGGCAGCACTGACAATGGCTCCGAGTAGGTATTCAGGGAGCCCAGTGGTGCTGTCCACGGTGAAGATATGGAATCAGCTGAGGAGGCATTTTAGGGTGGAAGGGATGTCGGTGCTAACGCCGCTGTGCGAGAATCATGGGTTTGAGCGGGGGGGGGGGGGGGGGGGGGATGGATAGTGTATACAGGAGGTGGAGGGAAGTGGGGCTGGTCAAGGTGAGGGATTTTTATTCAGAGGAAGGGTTCGCCAGTCTGGAGGAGCTAAGGGAGAGGGTAGAGCTGCCGAGAGTACTTGACTCTCCTACCCTAGGAAAGAGCATCTGACTATCCACTCTGTCCATGCCAGTCATAATCTTATCGACCTCTATCAAGTCGCCTCTCAACCTCCGTCGTTCAACTGAGAACAGACAGTTTATCTAACTCCTCCTCACAGCTAACGCCCTCCATACCAGGCAACATCCTAGTAAACCGTTTCTGTACCCTCTCCAAAGCATCCACATCCTTCTGGTAGTGTGGCGACCAGAATTGTACACAATATTCCAAATGAAGCCTAACTAAGGTCCTGTACAGCTGCAACATGACTTAACAATTTTTATACCCAATGCCTCGACCGATGAAGGCCAGCATGCCGTATGCCTTCTTGACCACCTTATCCACATGCGTTGCCACTTCATGCCCAGATCTCTCTGCCTGTCCGTACTCGCAAGAGTTCTACCATATATTGTGTAATTCCGACGTGCATTGGACCTTCTCACACTTGTCCAGATTCAACTTCATCTGCCATTTCTCCGCCCAAGACTCCAACCAGTTTATATCTTGTTGTATCCTCTGACAATCGCAACTCCACCAATTTTTGTATCGTCTGTGAACTTACTAATTAGACCAGCTACATTTTCTTCCAATTATATATGCCACAAATAACAAAGGCCTCAGAACTGGGGCGTCATTCTCCGACCCCCCGACGGGTCAGAGAATCGCCGGGGGCTGCCGTGAATCCAGCCCCCGCCGGTTGCCGAAGTCTCCGGCACCGGAGATTGGGCGGGGGCGGGAATCGCGCCGGTTGGCGGGCCCCCCCGCTCGATTCTCCGGCCCGGATGGGCCGAAGTCCCGCCAATAAATTGCCTGTCCCGCCGGCGTAAATTAGAGTACCTATTTACCGGCGGGACAAGGCGGCGTGGGCGGGCTCCTGGGGTGGGCGCGGGGCGATCTGGCCCCGGGGGGTGCCCCCACGGTGGCCTGGCCCGCGATCGGGGCCCACCGATCCACGGGCGGGCCTGTGCCGTGGGAGCATTCTTTCCCTTCCGCCTCCGCCACGGTCTCCACCATGGCGGAGGCGGAAGAGACTCTCCCCACTGCGCATGTGCGGGAAACTGTCAGTGGCCGCTGACGCTCCCGCGCATGCGCCGTCCCGACATGTCATTTCCGCGCCAGCTGGCGGGGCAACAAAGGCCGTTTCCGCCAGCTGGCGGGGTAGAAATCCCTCTGGCGCCGACCTAGCCCCTCAATGTTGGGGCTCGGCCCCCAAAGATGCGGAGCATTCCGCACCTTTGGGGCGGCACGATGCCCGTCTGATTGGCGCCGTTTTGGGCGCCAGTCGGCGGACATCGCGCCGTTTGGGGAGAATTTCGCCCCTGATCCCTGTGGAACGCCGCTAGTCACAGCCTTCCATTCAGAAAAGCACCCTTCTACTGCTGCCCTCTGTCCTCTGTGCCCAAGCCACTGCTATATCCAACTTGCCAGCTCTCCTCTCATCCCATGTGACTTCAGCTTTTGTACCTGTCTACCATGAGGTACCATGTCAAAGGCTTTACTGAAGTCCATGTAAACTACATCTACTGCCTTCCCCTCAAAAACCCGATCAAATTAGTGAGGCACGACCTCCCCTTCACAAAACCATGCTATCCATCACTAAGTCTATTTGTTTCCAAATGCGAGTAAATCCTGTCTCTAAGAATCTTTTCCAATAATTTCCCTATCACTGACGCAAGGTTCACCGCCCTATAATTTCCCGGATTATCCCTGCTGTTCTCCTTAAACAATGGAACAACATTGGCTACTCTCCAGTCCTCTGGAACTTCACCTGTAGCCAATGAGGATACAAAGATTACTGTCAAGGCCCCAGCAATTTCCTCCTTTGCCTCCCGCAGTGTCTTGGGGTAGATCCCACCAGGCACTGGGGACTTATCTACGTTAATGCTTTTTAAGATGCCCAACACCTCCTTATTAATATCAACATGACTCAGAATATCTACACACTCTACCCTATACTCCTCATCCACCGTGTCCTCTTTGGTGAATACTGAGGCAAAGTATTCATTTAGTATCTCTCCCATTTCCTCTGGTTCCATACATAGGTTCACTCCAATATTCTTTGTTAGTGTTCTGTGAAGCTTTGTGCATTTTTTATATTTTGAAACATCTGGTTCAGGTCACCATTGATGAAATAAGATTTTTTTTCATATATAATATATATCAGTATTGTGTGATCCACAAAGCAAGAATGTTGACTATTTCTGACCAGCAGCTTAATTTATTTGTCTAATTTCTGGTGACAAAGTTGACAGATTTACCCCAGTGCAGATTAAATAGTCACAGCTAGGTTTAATCAATCCACACTGCTTAATATATTGAAGCTTTCAGTTTTAAGAATCCTATTAGATTGAAATTCCAGAACGGGATGTGGAATATTTTGTGTATCTCACTGCATTGGATTATTTGGCTGTAACATTTTCATCTTTTTTCCCCCAATGCTTCTCAGACTCTAAGGAAAAGGAAGAGGATGCTCTCAAACTGAAATGTGAATTTTGCGGGAGGCTTGATTACGCTCATAAGTTCAAAGGATCAAAAAGATTTTGCTCCATGGCCTGTGCAAAGAGGTAAAGAGTCAGCAGAACCATGGAATATTCAAGGTTTTGCACTGGTTAATCACCAGTGAAAAGGAGTTTCACCTTTTCGAGGTGCTCAGCAGCAACTGTAGCAAACGTGATTAGAACCTCGAGACTCCGTGACGTCTCGTTAAACTTTCCTGGAATTCTGCGCCCGAGGTTCATTTGGTCAATGCCCTGATCAATGTTGCGAAGTCATTCAACCTCGCAAACTGACTGGTTTGGCCCCACATCTGCAGCCGCATCACTGTTCTCATACAGAGCTGTCTGGAGTTGGCATTGGTGCTTGAAGCTACGACAGAAAAGTCAGCTTAACCAGCGAAACCCGCTGGAAAGTCCGCATGTTGGTATTGGGTGGTTAACCGAATCTTGTCTGGGTGTGATGCCTCCGTCAAGTCGCCAGTCACAGTTTGGATTCTCATGTGAAGAATTTCCAGTTTGTAGAGACATTGGGGGTCAATACTTTGGTGATAATGTAAAAACCAACATTACCGGTTCAAAGTCTGGATTTGGGACACGATTTTGGTTCTAATTACTGATTACCATAATGTGAACTTGACAGGGGATGCTAAACCTGCAGGTTAGACTCTCTGGCACTGGAAAGAAGAAATCTTCATTCAGCAGCATGGGCCGGTTCCTCACGCCCACTTGCTCCGAATCTGTGGAGTGCGCTGGCTGCCACATAGGGACACCTTTCAGGAAAGCTCAGGGCATGAGTGAGAGGTTCGCAAAGAGGTACCTGAGGTCCAGATAGAGGGCGTGCAGGGGAGGAGTGATGTCCTGTATCCACAGACGAGCGGAATGCTCTCCTGAAGCAGTGCTGCTGTGTCTGGCCTCATCTCTTCTTCCCATTCCTCCTCTAGACCAAAGGAAGTCTCGAGCATGATCCCCATGACAAAGTACTCACATCCCCCTGGTGACTCCTATAAGTTGTCCTCTAGCACAGAATTCTTTAGATGAAGTTCTCAAAATTTCCAGAATAAATGTTGGTAAGAGTGTTGGTGACATATTAGCAAATTATCCCAGAATGTCTCCCAATGTGTTTTAAAAATCCTCTTCAAAGCTGCAGCGATGAACAGTTGGTGATTGTACTTTTGAATAGCACTCAACATTCCCAGCAATTATTTATGTGTTCCTGTTCAGCTGGTTGCTGTTGGGGGAGATTGTTAAGTGAAGTATTATCCACCAAAATGTCAAGTAGCCTCTTTAATGAGAGCTGACCAACAACCTAATTGTCTATCAGCTCTTCAACAATCATCTGGGTGATTGTTAGTAACGCGCATTTCAACCTTTCCCAACATGGCCTCATGGGCAACAGTGAAAGACCCCATCATCCCCACGATTTTAATGCCCAAAGAACATGACCAAAATTTACCCCTCTCCAGTGCCATGGAAACCGCACCTGAATGTAAGCCACCTTCAAAAAAAAACAGGAGAAAGAAATTAAATTTGTTTAGAAGTGTCCTGAAAGAACGTTTTGAATCACTTTTCCATTTTGATATTTTCAACCATGCCTACTTTCTGTACGCTCGAAGCACAAGAATGCTTTTAAAACTGGACACTGCAGCAAAGTGATGATTAACAGGGAATTTAGGAAACTGGATCTTTGCCACTGTAATGTGTTTTTGTGTCAGACTTAAAATGTACTGAACCCATTGAGGGTTTGTTCCAGTAACTAATCAGCAGAATCATATTCCACAAATCCAGCTGTTTAAACGTGTTCCATTTTATTCAAAGGTATAATGTTGGCTGCAGTAAGCGAGTGGGTCTCTTTAAACCAGACAAGAGCAAATACTTACAGAAGAAGGAAGGAGGCAAATTAGGTCGGCGAGGTCCAAGAAAGAACAGTTTACACAATACCAATAAAGAACAACACAAGAAACAGCTGAAGGTAAAGGTACACCATCTACAGAATGGCTGTAAAGTTTTCAGCAGTTTATTTCAAATGGTTTTCCTCTAAAGTTAATCTGGAAGCTGTCTCAATGCCTCTATCGATACAGAGCACCTATATTGAACCAAGGGTTAATCTTAAGTCTGTGTTCAATAAATTAATCACCACTTGGAAGAGATGTAGCAAATAACCTCAATACCCCAAGACCATGGAGAATTAAACAACACTTTGCATTTATGTAGTGCCTTTAATGCAGAAGAATGTCCCAAGTATTATCGTTTTTTAAAATTCTTTCAAGGGATGGGATCGTCACCAGCAAAGGCACATCCTTAATTGTCCTTAAACTGGGTGGCTTGTCACCATTTCAGAGGGCATTTTTTTGTGGATCTGGAGTCTCATGTAGGCCAGACCAGGTAAGGGCAGCAGATTTCTTCCCTAAAGGACATTGGTGAACCAGATGGAGTTTATATGCCAATCAATGACAGCTTCATGGTCACCATTACTGAGAGTAGCTTTCAATTCCAGATTTATTCATTGGATTTAGATTCCATTAGGTGGGATCCGGACCAGTGGCCCCAGAACATTATTAGCCTGTGTCATCTGGATTACTAGTCCAGAGACATTACCACTTCTCCCCAAAGGAGGTGTATAGAAAAACAATTGAAGACTGAGTGAAGGAAGTAGATATGAGCAAAGGCGATCAAAGCTTGGGTTTTGAGAAAGGTCGGAGAAGAGGAGGGCACGGCGAAACGGCTGAAGACACAGCCGCCAGAGGAGAGACCAATGGGAGGAGAGGATGAGCACGAGGTGGGAGTCAAAGAACAGGAGTGGGGGAGGGTGGAGGAGATGGGAAATGGGCAGGGAGAGTCCCTGGAGAGATTGAAGTACAACAGTGAGAAGAGTTGGGGAACAGGGCACCATAAGACATTGGCAACCAGCAAGTAAGATATGGCCTTGGGACATGAACAAGCAGTTCTAATGGACAAGCTTTATTGGCCCATTTATCTACATAAGGATTTTTGATAAGGTTTGCACCTGAAAAGAGGCAGCAATCTTTTTAAGGATGATAAACGTCTCAATTTTGTGGGGATTTCTCCCAAATTGTTTCATTTTGGACTTTAGATTTTTATGTATCGCCGATAGTTGTCCTGTGGTTTGGAATTGAAGGCTGCTTGATTGCTCAATGCAGAAATTGAATAAAGAGCCTGCGGGCTCAGATCGGGAGCTCTGGTTTGGTCAGGGCAGTGTTAAAATCATTCAAGCAAAAATTTCAATTCGTTATCAACGGGGCTGAGCTCCAGCCAGTTGGCATTTGAATAGCTACCTCCACGGTGACGTATTGTATTCAGACACTGAGTTACCCAGCTGGGCACTTCACTCTGAATAGAAACCTGAATGAAGAAAGCCCGAGAGATGGACACAATACATGCAGCTGATCGACATTCTAGCCCAAGAACAGCGAATCAAGAAGAGTAGCTTTGTTTAAACTAATAAATAATACAATTGGTGCAGAATCAAAAATCTAATGTCAGGAATATCATTAAAATAACAGTGTAATAAGCACCAGTATCAATAAATGCATGTTCTCCCCCAGGGCCATGTTCTTGCAGAATCTTTCCCATGTACTTGTTCACAATCCCCCGCCAGTGTTTCAGCTCCACAATACTCTGCCTAAATGATGCAGCTATATTGGATTTACAGCATGTGACGTGCTGCAACAAAGAATGTGCATTTTATAGCACCTTTAATGTTGTAAAATATCCCACGGTGCTTCTCCGCATCGTTATCAAACAAACATTTGATCTGCTAAAACTGTAATAGATGAACAGTAAGAAGTCCGATTCATCTCAGGAAGGAGTAGTGCTCTGAAAGCTAGTGATTTGCAACAAACCTGCTGGACTTTAACCTGGTGTTGTAAGACTTCTTACTGTGCTCACCCCAGTCCAACGCTGGAATCTTCACATCGCGTAACAGATGTCGACTACAAATTGATAGGAACAATTCTCAATCTTGTTGGGATATACTGTCTCGAGCTGGATTGTCCTGGTGGGTCAGTGAGTAAATACATCTCTGTTGTGGCGCAAGAACATTATAAAGCAAGGAGTGTCTCAGTTTAGTTGCATGGTTTGCAATGTACTCTCATTGTGTCCCCTGGGCTACGAGGTGGTTTAAAAAAAATAATAAATTAATAAATTTAAAGTACCCAATTCTTTTTTTTCCCCCCAATTTCCTTTTATAAATTTAGAGTATCCAATTATTATTTTTGTCCAAGGGACAATTTAGCGTGGCCAGTCCACCTACCCTGCACATCTTTGGGTTGTGGGGGTGAAACCCACGCAGACACGGGGAGAATGTGCAAACTCCACACGGACAGTGACCCAGGGCCGGGATTCGAACCCGGGTCCTCAGCGCCGCAGTCCCAGTGCTAACCAGCGCCACATGCCACCCTTTTTTTCCCCCCAAATAAGGGGCAATTTAGCGTCGCCAATTCACCTACCTACCCTTGCATATCTTTGGGTTGTGGGGGTGAGACCCACGAGGGCTACGATGTGTTGATTCCCACTCTGAATGTAGGTAGTTCTAAGAGTTTAGTCGGTGAATATTAATTACAGATGGGAATCGAACCTTGAATCTTCTCACATGTACCACCCGCAATGTACTCTGCAGTGTGCTGATCAGATGGGGTAAACTCGCATTCCCATCTCCTGCTGCAAGTCAGCTTATTCAAAGAATTGTGTAGTTTATAATTCCTGGGAATAAATTGCTGCTGCTTCTCATTGTTAGGCATTTGTAATCGGCACAGAGAACCTTTCCTGACCGATTAGGCTTTCATGAGAAGCCTCACTTTGGAGCAGCTAAATTTTCCTTTTAAAGAACCCATCATTTTTTATTTATTTCTGAGATGTGGGGATTGCAGGCTCGGCTGGAATTTATGCCCATCACTAATTGCTCTTGAGAAGGTGATGGGTAGTGACCTGCCTTCTTGTACTGCTGCAGCCCACGTGGTGTAGGTACACCCACATTGCTGTTAGGGAGGCAGTGCCAGGATATTGACACCATGACTGATATTTCTGAGCTATGGGCTTTTCCTCTGACACGCTAATGTTTATCTCCCTTCACAACAGCCGCCAGCTAACATGGGGCTAAGTCAGGAGGATTCGAGCAGAGGCTCCGACAATTCCAGCTATGAAGAACCACTGTCGCCCATCTCTGCCAGCTCCTCCACCTCACGGAGGCGACAGAGTGAACGGGAGCTGGATATTCATGACATGAGGATGCGAGATCCAATGGGAATTGCCCATCACTTCTTGCCGAGTGACGCCACCAAGTGGAACGTCGAGGACGTGTGTGAATTCATTCGCTCACTGCCAGGTAAAGGTTGTTTTTATTATGACTGTTTAGACTGGGTGGGCGTAGATTTTAGAAGCTGCCTCGGTATAATTGAAAACAAGTAGCCTGGTCTTGAAAACTTTTAATTTGTAGCTGCAGCATATTCTTTATTGTTCTTTTGTGAGTTTGGTTGTTTTGACTTTTTTGTTTGGGATCTCCAGATCTTTACTCTGAGATAAATCTGCTCCTATGACCCACGCTCCCGTCATGTATGTGGACTTCATACATTGGACACGATCATGCCCGTACAGGAACACGGTGTGGCCAGTAGATGCCGGCTGAAGCCTCCCGCGGACTTCCACAGCCAGTACACCTCGCGAGATCCACCCAGACCTCACGAGGCGGCGTGGTCAGGATCCTGCCTACAATGGGCATGACCACGCCACGCATGCCTACTTAGGTTTTAAACCCACTTTGGCCTGCTCACCCAGGATCTCCCGAGTTCCCGGCATCTAACGGCCTCCCCAGGGAGTCCACAGCCGGGCGCCGTTGGTCCACACAAACGGCGACCAGGCAAAACAGCACCCAGGGGTCCCGAGCCATCGGAGGCCACTGGGAGGACAGGGCAGGGTGTGGCACTGTCACTGCCAAGGTTTCCGGATGGCATGGTGAAGCCAGCAGGAGCACTGCCAGGGGGGCACTTCCAAGGGTCAGGGCCTGACTGGGCTATGCCTATAAAAGGGTGGAGTATATGGTGGGTGGGGGAGGTGCAGGACGGTCATTTGGAAGGTTGGGGGGGTGAAGGGTGGGGGGGTGAAGGGTGGGGGGGCCATGGAAGGGGGGTCCCAAAAGGGGGCATGGGAACCCTGAAAAGGGGTGGCCTTCAGCAACCCCAAAGGGGGCTGTCATCACTTGGTGGAGGGGTGGGGAAGGGGGAGGGTATTAATGTCCATACATGTGTGGGGTGACATTGCCATGGGTGGGGGACCCATAAGCTCACTTGGAGATAAGGGCACCTTTCGAAATGGCGGCCCGATCTCTGAGGAGTTGGTCTGGGCAGCGAGTTCAGCTCCCTCCCCAGTGATGAAAATAATTGTAAGTGTGGGCTTGACCGGGGAGAATCTCCCCAGGGCCCAAAGAAGTGACGAAGTGTGGTTAGATAGCGGCGGGGAACTGTCCAACAGAGCTGGCAGGAAACTCCCAGCAAAACCCGCCACAAATGTATCAATGCAACTGAAGATGTGCAAGATATGACTATGAATTTGTGTCTTCCAATTGAATGGTGTAATGAGTTGGAACTAGCACTGTGCGACGCCACCATGCCAGCCTTTGGGTCTTGCTTTACTTCCTGTGTACCCACCTGCCTGTTTAAGGATGCAATCTTACTCCGACATAGTTGCATGTGCGCTGGCCTCTGTCAGACCTTGCTGATTGGCTTTTCGTCAACTTTGTGCCTGGATTGTGAGTGCTGATTGGTATTAGAGCCAAACCTGATACCATTCTCTTGAGTCTGTGGTGTTCTGTGTTGCTAATTTTAGGATGGTTGGCGTAGTGTTCACAAAGACTACAAGTAGCTTTAAATTATAATAATCACTTATTGTCACAAGTCTGCTTCAATTAAGTTACTGTGAAAAGCCCCTAGTCGCCACATTCCGGTGCCTGTTCGGGGAGGCCGGTACGGGAATTCAACCCGCGCTGCTGGCCTTCTTCTGCATCACAAGCCAGCTGTTTAGCCCACTGTGCTAAACCAGCCCCTTGAATAAAACTATAAATTTATTAACACTAATTTGGATTCAACACTTAATCCTAGAAAATAAACATATAATTACACTCATTTACTACTAATCTCTACACCATTACATCAACTATGTTCTGCTCTCACTCACACTTTCTTTCCTTCAGTCTGTTCTCTAGCTTTCTCCTCAACCTCACTCATAAGGCTTAGCATCAATGTCTTATATACCTGTACATCTTGCTCCCTCTTGTGGTTGATTTAGACATTAACCCTTGCAGTTTTTATAATTATGATGATGTTTCTTGAGTCCATGTACAATCACTTTAGCTATGAAGAGAGAGATAAATTAATTTTCTTCTGCTTCTAGTCATGAGACCAGTTGTAGCAGCCTTCCTGATTTATAGGGTATTCCAGAACATATTGATATAGGAACAGAAGGAAGCCATTATGCCCCTTGATTCTGTTTTGCCATTTCAATTAAATCTGATTTGTATCTTAACTCCCATTTAACCTGCCTTTCCTAACGAGAATCTATCAATCTGAGTCTACAAATATTCAGTCGAGTTAATTTCAGCAGTTTTTTTTTTGTGGAGGAGGGGGTGGAAGCGCGTTCCAGGTTTCTACGGGCATTTGTATGAGAAAATGCTTTTTAAAAAAAAAAAAATGTTTATTAAGAATTTTTCAACAAAATTTTCAACCATACAAACAAACCCCAAGTCAATATGATACAGAACTTTGTACATTGGATTCCTCCTGTACATATCAGTTTTCCGGATCATCCATGTATTTTCTTGCTCAAATGCCCCCCAGAAAAAAACCTCTCTTTCCCACCCCCCCACCCCAAGAAAGATATCCACCCCTCCCCTCCCCCCACCCCCCCCGGTTGCTGCTGCTGCTGTCCGACCTTCATCTAACGCTCCGCGAGATAGTCTAGGAACGGTTGCCACCGCCTGTAGAACCCCTGCGTGGACCCTCTCAAGGCAAACTTTATCCTCTCCAACTTGATAAACCCAGCCATATCATTTATCCAGGCCTCCACACTGGGGGGCTTCGCCTCTTTCCACATTAATAAGATCCTTCGCCGGGATACTAGGGACGCAAAGGCCAGAATGCCGGCCTCTTTCGCCTCCTGCACTCCCGGCTCGTCCACTACTCCAAATAGTGCTAGCCCCCAGCTTGGCTTGACCCGGACTTTCACCACCTTAGATACTGTTCTTGCAACTCCCCTCCAGTGCCGGGCATGACCAAAACATATGGACATGGTTTGCCGGGCTTCCTGAGCACCTCCCACATCTGTCCTCTACCCCAAAGAACCTACTCAGCCTCGCCCCCGTCATGTGCGCTCTGTGAACCACCTTAAATTGTATCGGGCTGAGCCTGGCACACTAGGAAGAGGAATTAACCCTACTTAGGGCATCAGCCCATAGCCCCTCCTCAATCTCCTCCCCCAACTCCTCCTCCCATTTACCCTTCAGTTCCTCTACCAAAGCCTCCCCCTCTTCTTTCATCTCCTGGTATATCGCCGACACCTTGCCCTCTCCAACCCATACACCTGAGATCACCCTGTCCTGAATCCCCTGTGCCGGGAGCAGCGGGAATTCCCTCACCTGCCACCTCACAAACGCCCTTACTTGCATGTACCTGAAAGCGTTTCCCGGGGGTAGCCCAAACTTCTCCTCCAGCGCCCCTAAGCTCGCAAACGTCCCATCAATGAACAGGTCCCCCATTCTTTTAATCTCTGCCCTATGCCAGCTCTGAAACCCCCCGTCCATCCTTCCCGGGACAAACCGATGGTTGTCTCTGATTGGGGACCACACCGAGGCTCCCATCGCACCCCTGTGCCGTCTCCACTGCCCCCAGATCTTTAGCGTTGCCGCCACCACCGGGCTCGTGGTGTACCTTGTCGGCGAGAGCGGCAGCGGTGCCGTCACCAGCGCCCCCAGGCTCGTTCCTTTGCAGGACGCCATCTCCAACCTCTTCCATGCCGCCCCCTCTCCCTCCATCACCCACTTACGGATCATCGCCACATTGGCTGCCCAGTAGTAGCCACCCAGATTCGGCAACGCCAGCCCTCCTCTATCTCTACTACGCTCCAGAAACCCCCTCCTTACCCTCGGGGTCTTATTCGCCCACACAAAACCCATAATGCTCCTGCCTACCCTCTTAAAAAAAAGTCCTTGGTGATCACAATTGGAAGGCATGGAATTACAAAAAGAAACCTCAGAAGGACCACCATTTTAATTGACTGTACCCTGCCCGCTAGCGAGAGTGGCAACATGTCCCACCGTTTAAAGTCCTCCTCCATCTGCTCCACCAGCCGCGTCAAGTTAAGTTTGTGCAGGGCCCCCCAGCTCCTAGCTATCTGGATCCCCAAGTATCGAAAGCTCCTATCCGCCACCCTCAGCGGTAGGTCGTCTATCCCTCTTCCCTGATCCCCCGGATGCACCACAAAGAGCTCGCTCTTCCCTACATTGAGCTTATAGCCCAAGAAGTCCCAAAACTCCCTTAGGATCTGCATGACCTCCACCATCCCCTCCATTGGGTCCGCCACATACAGCAACAGGTCATCTGCATACAGCGACACTCGATGCTCCTCTCCCCCTCGGACCACCCCCCTCCATTTCCCAGACTCCCTTAATGCCATGGCCAAAGGTTCAATTGCTAATGCAAACAACAGGGGGGACAGGGGGCACCCCTGCCTCGTCCCTCGATACAGCCGGAAATACTCCGACCTCTGCCGATTCGTAACCACACTCGCCACCGGGGCTCTATATAGGAGTTTAACCCAACTGATAAACCCCTCCCCAAACCCAAACCTCCGCAACACTTCCCAGAGATATTCCCACTCCGCTCGGTCAAAGGCCTTCTCCGCGTCCATAGCTGCCACTATCTCCGCCTCTCCCTCCACCGATGGCATCATTATCATATTTAGGAGCCTTCGCACATTGGTATTTAGCTGCCTACCCTTTACGAATCCCATCTGGTCCTCGTGAATCACCCCCGGGAAACAGTCCTCAATCCTCGTAGCCAACATTTTTGCCAGCAACTTAGCATCTACGTTGAGGAGCGAGATCGGTCTATACGACCCACATTGCAGTGGGTTCTTATCCCGCTTCAGGATCAAAGAGATCGTCGCCTCCGACATTGTCGGGGGCAGGGTCCCCCCCCCTTGCTTCATTGAAGTTCCTTACCAGCAACGGGGCTAACAGGTCTACATACTTCCTATAGAACTCCACCGGGAACCCATCCGGCCCCGGGGCCTTCCCTGCCTGCATGCTCCCCAGTCCTTCAACCAGCTCCTCCACCCCAATTGGCGCCCCCAAACCAGCCACCTCTTGCTCCTCCACCCTCGGGAACCTCAGTTGGTCCAAGAATCGTCGCATCCCCTCTTTTCCCCCTGGGGGCTGGGACCTATACAGCTCCTCGTAAAAGGCCTTGAATGCCTCATTCACTTTCACCGCACTCCGCACCGTAGTTCCCCTGCCATCCTTGACTCCACCTATTTCCCTCGCTGCCATCCTCTTACGGAGCTGATGTGCCAGCATCCGACTCACTTTCTCCCCATATTCATACATCGCCCCCTGTGCCTTCCTCCACTGTGCCTCTGCCTTCCCTGTGGTCAACAGGTCGAACTCCGTCTGGAGACTTCGTCTCTCCCTGAGTAGTCCCTCATCAGGGGCCTCTGCATATCTCCTGTCCAACCTTAAAATCTCCCCCACTAACCTCTCCCTTTCCCTGCCCTCTCTCTTCTCCCTGTGAGCCCTGATGGAGATTAACTCTCCCCTGACCACCGCCTTCAGCACCTCCCATACGACTCCCACCTGCACCTCCCCGATGTCGTTGGCCTCCAGATACCTTTCGATGCACCCCCGCACCCTCCCACACACTTTCTCGTCTGCCAGCAATCCCACATCCAACCGCCACAACGGGCGTTGGTCCCTCTCCTCCCCCAGCTCTAGCTCCACCCAATGCGGGGCGTGGTCTGAAATGGCTATGGCCGAATACTCCGTTCCCTCCACTTTCGGGATCAATGCCCTGCCCAGGACAAAAGAATCTATCCGTGAGTAGGCCTTATGTACATGGGAGAAAAAAGAAAATTCTCTGGCCAAAGGCCTGGCAAATCTCCACGGATCTACTCCCCCCATCTGATCCATAAACCCCCTGAGCACCTTGGCTGCAGCCAGCCTCCTCCCCGTCCTAGATCTGGAACGATCTAATGCTGGGTCCAACACCGTGTTGAAATCCCCACCCATTATCAAGCTCCCTACCTCCAAGTCCGGAATACGCCCCAACATCCGTTTCATGAATCCAGCATCGTCCCAGTTCGGGGCGTATACATTTACCAATACTACCCCTGTCCCCTGCAACCTACTGCTCACCATCAAGTATCGGCCTCCATTGTCCGCTACTATGTTCTTGGCCTCAAACGACACCCGCTTCCCCACCAGAATTGCCACCCCTCTATTCTTCGCATCCAGCCCCGAATGGAACACCTGTCCTACCCATCCCTTCCTTAACCTGACCTGATCTTCCACCTTCAGATGTGTCTCCTGAAGCATGACCACGTCTGCCTTCAGTCCCTTTAAGTGCGCAAACACTCGGGCCCTCTTAACCGGCCCATTTAGGTCTCTCACATTCCACGTGATCAGCCGGATTGGGGGGCTACCCCCCCCCCCCCCCCCCCCCCGCCAACTAGCCATCTCTTGTCTTAGGCCAGTCCCGTGCCCGCGTCTCCCGCACCCTCCAGTCCCCCAGACGGGGAACCCCCGCCCCGACCACCTCTTCCATTTTCAGTTCCCCCTCGGCCAGTGCAGCAGCAACCCTGTTATCCCCCCTCCCCCTCTCCCCGCTAGATCCGCATCTAGCTCTTTTGCTCCCCCCATACTACTTCCGTGAGTCAGATGACTTCTGCTGCCTTGATTTTCTATGTAGGGAATGCAATTGTAGTCTATGCAGCATTTTATCTAAATCTTATCCTTCTGGTATATCTGATGTGGGACAACCCCCCCCCCCCCTGCCCCCCGGGTGCTCTGCCCAAGCGTAAATGCCGTTAACTCCAGATGGGATTGAATCAGAGCTTTATAAAACAATGGTGTAACGCACCACTTTGTGTTCCAGTTTCGTTGACCTAATATTCCATTAACCTTTCCCATTCCGGGGGCAGCACGGTGGCGCAGCGGTTAGCACTGCTGCCTCACGGCGCCGAGGTCCCAGTTTCGATCCCGGCTCCGGGTCACTGTCCGTGTGGGGTTTGCACATTCTCCCCGTGTCTGCGTGGGTCTCACCCCCACAACCCAAAGATGTGCAGGGTAGGTGGATTGGCCACGCTAAATTGCCCCTTGATTGGAAAAATGAATTGAGTACTCTAAATTTTTTTTTAAAAAACCTTTCCCATTCCTTTGAACCTGCTTTTCCGCACTTAGGTGATTTCATAAAGCACCAGCGCAATCTATCCTTTAATTTCTTTCACAATAGAGCTCCCAGATCAGGTTAGATGCAGAGTGATAAAGGTCTTTAAAAATTATAAATGGGTTTGTTAGGGCAATAGGGTTTGAGACAGTAAAATGGTTCCATTTGTGACAGTGTGGGTGACCAGATCTAGTGGTCATGTGTCTAAGACGGGCACTAATAAATCCAGCCAGGAATTCAGGCGTCACTTAACCCTACTCATCAAGGGGTGAGAATGTAAAACTGCCTACCACCAGGAGTGGTTGTGGTGGACAGCTAAGATACGTTCAAGGGGAAGATGGATAAGTACATGAAGGGGAAAAGAAGGTTTGCTGATTGGGTGATTTGGAGTATAGTGGAAGGAGGTTTTGCGGACAGAAATACCAGTGTGGACTAGCTGGCCTGTTGTAGTGTACATTCAATATAATTCTCTGTAATCATTCCTCAGTTCTCCAAACGGATAATCAGCAAGTGAGGAGAAGTCCTTGTTGTCCCCAAGCACGGGTTCATCAAGTGAAAGATTAGACTCTCAACAGTTTTATTACTGATGGACCCCAATCAGCCAGGAAAGAGTTCCAAAACTGAACACGTCACACTGTTCATTTTACAAATTTTGCAATGGGAAGACTGAATTTTGAGATCTTTGGTTTAAAATTCCTTTTAAAAGATTCTACTCCTGAAATGTTAAGGTACAATGCCTGTATGTCTCAACTATTTCACTGGAATCTATGGTGATGTGGTTGCTCCGGAGTCACTGAAGCAGGCACCCATGGAATTTTATCTTGACACCCCTTTCAGGAAGGGTAACGAGCATTTTGTTGAAATTCTAAGAAGGTGTAAATTACAGGACTGTCATCGGTCTCTCTTCAGGTTGCCAGGAGATCGCTGATGAATTCCGGACACAGGAGATTGATGGCCAGGCACTTTTGTTACTCAAGGAAGATCATCTGATGAGCGCCATGAATATTAAGTTAGGGCCAGCTTTGAAAATATACGCCAGAATCAACATGCTGAAAGATTCCTAACCTGAAGCAATGGTACGTCAAAGAGGACCATTGGACAGCTACAGTGACAGTTATTCTGTAAGCCAAAGTTTCTGGTCACTGTGATGATAGTGCTCTTTGGAATGGAAACTTGAGTGAAGCTCTGACTGAAATGAGCACAATAACAAAGCAACTGTTGGCTTCATGAGAAGCTCGCATTCCGGGTACAATTTTTCCCAAATAAGGAAAAAGTGCTCTTCCACAAGCAAAAGATTAATGCAGAAATATTGGCACAAGGAGTCATTTCAGAAGGTGATCCAATATGTTGAGTGTTTAGACAATGACTTCTACAGAACGTTGCTACCGTGGTGGTGGTTGGTGGTGAGACGGTTCACTGACATCCTGAAAATAGTTGCTTTTTGGAACTAGATCTGTACCGAGGTGGGTCTCTGTTTGAAACTGCATGTTTAGAGATTAGACTTGCTTTAGAATGACTTGATAATCAACAGATCTATTTTGTGATCTTTTAATGTGCCTGGAATAACAAAACGGTGCTGTAAAACTATTCTATTTGTATTTGTACAAGGCAGGATGATGAAGTACGCGTGGGGATGTACCTGTGTCTAGAACTTTAAGATCATGTAAAAGAAACAAGTGATGTAGCTTGCTGCCTGTGTGGCAGTATTTGCTTTTAAAACTTTAGCTGAAAATCACCTGTAAACATTCTATTTCCCAACAGAGTTTACACTTTATTACAAGGCCTTTTTCTCCTCTCTCTATAAGTGATTCAGATATCTGAGCATCACAGAAAACACATTTTCAAGAGGTAACTGATTCAACTGGGTGGCAAAAAGCTGGCTCATATGATTTAGTGAGAGGACCTGAACTGCACTCCGAGCAGCAGAAGATTCACAAAGTGGACAAGCAGTGTAAATCGCTTTCCCACCCTATATTGGAAGATGCCGATTGCTGTTTGTCTACCGATACTTGGCCCAAGTGGCTGCTCTTGATAATTGAGCAGTGAGTGGCAGGGGTCCAACACAGCCAGTCGCAACCCTGTCCTTACCTGATGCACACTGTCCATTATAGCCAGGAACCGCTAGCTGATTTCCTCCCCACTTCCACCTCCAAAATCCCAGGAGCATTGAGCCAAGTGCCTCAGCTGCTTTGGAAACCGCAGCTTTTCCTGCCCTCTGGCTCACTCAGTCTGCGTTTCACCAACTGAATTCTTCCAAAAGCTCCCAATGAACTACATTTTGGTAAAATTGTCGAGGTTATTAGCGCACTACAGCAATAACCACTTTTAGCCAACGCTCCATAGCCAATGAGTTGCAACAAAGACAGTCTCACCACCTGCAGAGTTTGGAGTCCGACATGGCAGCATTAACATTGTGGCGCAGTGTTTCATACATTCTTCATTTCAAAGAACGTTACACCGCTTACCTACGAGACAGAAAATGACCGGTTGGGCAGCACGGTGGCGCAGTGGTTAGCACAGTTGCCTCACGCGCCAACGTCCCAGGTTCGATCCCGGCTCTGGGTCACTGTCCATGTGGAGTTTGACCATTCTCCCCATGTTTGCGTGGGTTTCGCCCCCACAACCCAAAAGATGTGCTGGTTAGGTGAATTGGCCACGCTAAATTGCCCCTTAATTGGAAAAAACGAATTGGATACTCTAAATTTTTTTTAAAAAAAGAAAATGACCAGCTAGACTTAAAATGTAGACATACCTTTATATTAGATTTGAAATGTAACTTTAACCATTGGTCTATGTTTCTGTGTAAGTGACCACATATTTTGGACGTGCGTCTGGTCACTTTTCCACTCTCCGTCGTGTTTTGGCAATTCTTAAATTGAAGTTCTGACTTGGTCAGATGTTCACGTGAACAGGAGAGTCCACAGTTACCACTTCAAGTGGACAATCTTAAAACAAAAATCCGAGGATTACACCCAGCAATTAAAGTGCATATCAGTTATTCCGAAGTTGTTTGAGATTCGAAAAGATGGCAAGTCTGATGGAGAAAGTTTAGCTCCCCTGATAACTTTGCTCAGTACTGGCACATTCACTGTTACAAAGTCAGCAAGCACTGTTATTAAGTTACAACGTAATAGACATGAATAGTGGATTATGACGCCACTGTTGCATTAGTTTGTCCTCCAATTTTGTCTGGCAAGACAAAGCTCTTTTAAAGTGTGATGTGTGTATTCTGAGCTTCTAAAATTATATAGCATTTTGGAGCCCACAAGTCAACTGGCCTTTCTCTAATTATAGTGACTGTTCCATTAGCTCCATACAAGGAAATCTTAATATTTTCAACACTACCAGAGGGAAGGCTTTGTATGACCAAAGACAATAAATATTCAGCAATGTGGTTTAACATTCTTGGTTATTTATCTACCCTGTTGGTTTCTCTTTCAGGAAGCTCAGTGGTAATTACACTTCAATGTTCATTTGTGCAGAACTTGAATCTTTATTTGTGTGAAGGATAACATTTGCGTTATAAGTCATTTGTAGTTTTAAAAATATCTTTGTATTATTGCTTTACGTGTTATGTATTTTTGTTAAAAAATATTGGTACTGAAATGTTGTTTTTTTTTGGTCGAAACGGAAGACATCTTTGGTAACTTGCAGCTCGATTAGTGTACAAATCAATAGGTTCTGAGCTCCTCTATGGCTTATTGGGTTAGTATACTGCCTGGTAGGTGACCTGTACACGCTAGATAGCCCCTAGGTTCAGTTCACTAGTAGCGACAGTAGGACACTACAGGCTTCAGGAGCCCATGGGCTGGACAGGAGAGCGAGGGAGCGAAACTGACCAGGATTCCTGCTTCTCGTCAATATCCAGTGACCCACGCGGGACGGTGAATAAGGGCTGAGCCAGACTTGGTTGTGATGGTTTCCCAGGTTGAGTTGGCTGAGCCAGGTTGACTGACTGACTCGCCAAGATACCCACATCAAAGACAGCCACTTGAGTGAGGTGGCAAGAGAGCCACCAGGTTGAACCACATCGCCGCGAACCAGTGCTTTCAGGGAAATGTGTGTGAAAATTTGAGGGGGAAAGAAAGACCCCTCCCAAAGAAAAGGTGTTTTAGCTCGTGGCTCGAGTGTCACCTATCAGCCTTGGCAAATCTGAGCGCTCAAACCAGTGCCCATGTCTCTCTTCTGAGAAGTTCACCAAAGTCAGATTATTTGAAACTTGTTAGCACATTAGTCAGATGGATTGATCAGTTTAAAATATCAGTTCTTGCACATCTTCGTTTTTACAATACCAAATGTGTCCAGTCTTTGCCCATTATGAACCACCATCAGACACAGTTACATCAACCTTTCCTAATCTTGAGAAATTGGCAGGAAAAGTAGCTTTTTGGCATTCTTGACTATATATTTTATCTTATTTAATAAAAGAACTGTGAACAGCCGAAGATATTACTTTAATTGATGTACCTCGGTAAAACAAAGCAATAAACATTTCAGTACTAGTAGCTGCTGTTTTGAAAGATGACATTAAGATTTTTCGGCCAAATTACAAAACTCGGATGGAGTTACTTGAAGAAATTGAGCCGGATTTGCGTTATTTTCCCCTAATTTTTATGTTTTTTCCAAAATGCAACAAAATGCATTGTTTTAAAATGTGCATCACTCTTTGCAATGAAATGTATTTTTTGTACATTTTAAAGCCATTCTCAAGACCTCCTTATGTTGTTTGAGTGCCCATCTCAGATTTTGACTTGTATTTCGAGATGCGTGCACATGTTTCAAAGGCTACATGGATATTCAGTCATGGAGTTCAGTCTGTTTGCAATGTGTGTCTTTATTTCACCAAACCTTTGCTGAGTTTCCTTAGTTGCAGGTTCACTTCTTGATGTGAATTGAAATAGCAGTGTCTACATTCCTGCGAGATGTCTTCTTTTCCTGTTACCAATGTGTTGCCGAGTTCACGACTTGGCGTTGCCTGGTTTTGTTATTTTCAATAATGTTCTAATTGTTACATTACAAATTTGAAACCCAAATTGACACCATGCATTGAGAACCCGCTGAATAAGGCTGCAATAAATTATTTCCGAGCTGTTCGATTTGAAACGGAAGTCGAGCACGGCCCGATTGAGTGAACAATTACTTCTGACTGCAGACGTTTTTTTTCTAATTCTTGTGTTGGTACGTAATAAATCGATTTCAAAAAAAATACTGTGGATCTTTATTCATTTTTGATGAATTTACGTTAAGTTTTATTTCAACCCAGACCCACCCAGTAACAACGATGATTCTGGGACTAAACTTTTGGTGGATTACCTTTATGGTTGGGAAACAGTAGTGTAGGGTCCCGGGGCCGCCATGGCAGATGGTGAAATTTGAATTCAATAACAAAATCTGGAATTAAGTCTAAAAGTTGACCATGAAACCATTGTCATTTGTCGTAAAAACCCATCTGGTTCACTAATGTTCTTTAGGGAAGGAAATCTGCCGTCCTTACCCGGTCTGGCCTGCATGTGACTCCAGGTTCACAGCAATGTGGTTGATTCTTAAATGCTCTCAGGGGTGGGCATTAAATGCTGACCCAGCCAGCGACGCCTGCATTCCATGGAATACAAAAAAGGGTTGTGGGGGAGGAATGAAATTAAGCAATATTAGATGAAGATAACACTTAAAATAAGCAAAATACTGCAGATGCTGGAATCAGAAACCAGAACAGAGGTCGCCGGTTGGAGACTGTTCTCCCGCCGGAGATGAATCGCCACTGATTTGCGCTCGCACTGGGAGCGGAAATCCAGGGGCATTTCCCTAATCCTGGCCATACAAACGTATGCATGACAGGGACTCCGAGGGATTCGTTCATTAATCCCACTATCAGGCCACCATTTTGAGTGGGCAGCCTAGTGGCGAGGTCCGGTGGCTAGCCTCCTCCTCCCCGCAACACATTCCCACTACGGGGATTTTATAGGATTTCCCCCCCATCAGTGCGAGGGTGAACCGGCCTCCCCCACCAGAGACCTCTATTACAAAGACCCCCATACGGGAGACTCCCACCAGTGACCCCCAATTACAGAGACTGCCCCCCTTGCTGAGATTCCCGCAAGTGTGTCCTATTCCAGAGATGCCCACCAGAAACTGCACCCCCCCCACCCCCGCCCCCCCACAGCAGAGAGGCTCCCACCTGGAAGTCGCCCAGAAGAGAGACCCATGCCTGGAAACTGGAGAGCAATCCAGACATAGTCGGTAAAAATAAAATCTCTACTTTAAAACTCACCTGTGCAATACACCTGCCGGCTCAGGAAGCAGGAAAACAGGAAGCAGCACCTATCAATTCCTGGAAAGAGAAAACCAGTCAGCTGTGTTTAAATCCCTCAGATCTTTGATCTACAAGCCTTTAATTTCTATCTCTGTGAAATTGATTTTATTAGGCTGTGATTGACACCTTGCACATACAAAAAAAAAAATTGCTTATTGTCACAAGTAGGCTGCAAATGAAGTTACTGTGAAAAGCCCCTAGTCACCACATTCCGGTGCCTGTTCAGGGACCAACCAGCTGTCTCAATTGTTTAATCTCATTTCCCTTCCCGCTTGTGTGGATTTCAAGTAGCCAGCTGTGAAACAAGCCCCAATGTTTATAAACTGCATTCTCCATCGAAAAAGAGAGCACTTAACTGTCTTTGATGGGGTCCAAGAACTGTCAATCATAGCTAGATGAGTCAGATTTGCATTGTGGGGGTGAGGGTGGCCTTTCGATGGACTTTGGGGGTCAACTCCCTTAACGAATTATCCCCTTGGTCCACTGCGAGGTCCACCATGACAGGGTGACGCTGAGAAATACCTGCACAAGTTCACGCCCATGTGAATCCCAACCCAGAGGCCGGGAGGTTCGCTTGGGCTTGGAGAAATCAGGTGCCCGGCCCGTTAATAGGATGCAATAGGTCAATCTCTGTCCTTTCATCAGAAACAGCAAATCTATAAATTTGTACTCCATCCCTTTCCTAATCCAATTCTGAAACCATATTTGTTTTTGTTTTAGTGCACTTCAGACTGCTCCTAATTTATCTATTGACTCTGGAAACTTCCCTCTAATTATGCTGTACTTCTTTAATACATGGGCCTATGTTTTTCGAATGGCCGGGTCTCACTTCTCACCATCTGAAGAGTCGGCGAGGAACACAACCCCGTTGACTCAGTGCCCCGCAGGCATTTCACACTCGAGGAGGGCTAAGTGGCTGCAGGTGGGACTTTCCACCCCTCTCGAAGTCCCACGTGACATCTTTCTGTGGTCAGGGTGGGCAAGAACCCGAGGGAATCCCGTCCCTTCAATGACGCGCACTCTCATTCCCACCTTGCAAGAGTGTGAAATTCTGACCATCGGCCCAACGCTCCGATGCTCGACCCATGTCAGATGGAGGTGGCAAGTCTTTAAAAATGGTGGATGGGTCCCAATTCTCAGATTCTCGTTTCTGGCAGAGTTATCTATGCGGTATATATGTGCCTGTGACAAGCCCACAGGGAGCACTCCAATCTGGCCAGCTCCTTTAAGGAATCGCAGGAACCCAAAAATCGCAATAGGCCGCATGGCCTATCAAGCCTGCTCCATGATTCAATATGATCGTGGCTAATCTTGTGCTACGTTCAAATATAAAATAATTGGGTACTTTAAATTTCTTTAAAAGTATCTCATACTGAATGTAAGACAGATATTGTAAATTTTTTATCTTTCTGAACTTGTGTAGTAAAGTTTATTTTTGTTTGGTCAAAATCCGTGGAATCTTGTGGTTTTATTCACGGAGTAAGTGGCATGAATCTCAAACATTATCAACGTTAAACAAAATGCTCTAAGTCCCTAACCAGATCTTGCCATCAGCATGAAAGTCTAAGATCATACGGCACAAATATAAATATGAGGAATATATTTCCACATGTGCAAATCTCCACTGAAATTGCCGTTTGTAATTTTTGCAATTTTCCTTTTTTGAAATGCGCTTTTTAAAAACTGAGGCAATTAACATGACCGTAAGATGGAACTTCATTCAGAGAGCCCACCAATCATCAGGAGAGACAAACGTTGAGGGTTGGGGGATTGGCGAGGATGCAGACTGGGGAGGGGAGAAGACTGAAGGAGGGGGAGTTGGGAAGAGACAGCTGGAGCTCGTGGCCAATTGCTATACTGTCGGGGTGGCCAAAGGGAGACTCTGATTTGTTTGCATGGGTATGGGGGAGGGGGGGGGGGGGCGGGGGGGAGAGAGAACCGGGAAATTCCTGCATCTGGTTGGCAAGGTTATGTGCAACGCCAGGGAAATTCATCAGGTGGCCGCAAGGGTAACCCTGGACCTGAAGATTAAAGGTATTAAAATAAGTGACAGAAGTCCAGTTTGAGACCATGACCTAAGCAGAGAGGGCACCATCCACTCAGGTTAGCCAAGACGTACAGGTGCTTACAGGTACCAGTAAAATCCAGCTGAGACCTGTTGAAAACCAGTCCCCACCAGCTCAGGCCTGAACTGGTCTAGTAATAGTCCGAACTGTTTTTTTTCCCTTCTGGGAAACAAATGTAGGTAAGCACCAATCGGGAGCTCAACAGTAATTCTGGTTCAGACCTTTATCTAATGAGCCTATTATTTCTCAGTTGAGACAGGAACACCAGTCTCCCAGCGATCAGCCATCTGTTCAGCCTATGAATAGGATGGGCAGCATAGACTACGCATAGTGAAGACATCAGAAATGTTTCTGTAGTTAACCTGAACGTCAGTTGAATAAAAACTGTTTGGAAGAAGGGGCCCAAATAGCTACATGTCTGAGCAGGTCATCTACTTCTGACGCTGATAGCACAAAAGGTGTGCCGTGCTATTGGAGCTCCAGCTTTCAGATGGGGCATTACAGACCCCCTTCTCCCTGCTGAGGAAGATTTTGACAATCCCACCTCGAAGAACAACACAGGAGTGCTCCTGGTGTCGAGGTCAATCTCAATCCCGCAACTAAGATGACTAAAAACAGATTATCTGGCACCTGCCACATTGCTACTTGTGAAGTCTTGCTGAACATTTTATTTCACGGCCCATCCTTACAGACGGGCGGCACGGTAGCACAGTAGTTAGCACTGTTGCTTCACAGCGTCAGGGACCCAGGTTCGATTCCCGGCTCGGGTCACTGTCTGTACGGAGTCTGCACGTTCTCCCCGTGCCTGCTTGGGTTTCCTCCCACAAGTTCCGAAAGACGTGCTGTGAGGTGAATTGGACATTCTGAATTCTCCCTCTCTGTACCTGAACAGGCATCGGAATGTGGCGACTAAGAGGGTTTTAACAGTAACTTCATTGCGGTGTTAATGTAAGTCTACCTGTGACACTAATAAAGATTATTATTATTACTGGCAGCAACCCAAGGATATCCTTATCATTCTTGGACTGGATTTGAACTAAAGTTCCACAAATGGATGCTACTCAAAACTGGAACTTTTCACCTCCGAGGCAACAGCGCTACCATTGGGAATCAAACTGACAAGAGTTAAACATGTAGCAATCGTTCAATGTCAGCAATATTCTACACTGAACTAAACGACTATTTAGTCTGTTTAGCAGTAGATGAGTTAATTGGCGAGGATGCAGAGAGATCTTTAATCCAAAACATATACTCCGAAGCAGGAGTACAGAGCGTTCTGAGGGCAAAGCACACAGGAGAGGTTAATACGTTCAGGTTTCCAGTAACAATAACTAACATCTCTGTGCTGCAATACACAGGAACCTGGTCATGGTTAGCTGAGCCGAGTCCATTCAGTAGTCAGTGTAATGTCTACACTTTCTACTACCAAGTGCCAATTACCATGCAGCTCAATGGCATTGCCAGTCAGGTCTCCTTTGAGATGTCAGCCAGACAGATGGATTGAGGAAGCAGCCATTAGTGCGAAAATGCCACACAAATCAGTGTTTGAAGACTTATTTCAAAATTTGACACAATCACATTTTTAGTCACTGGCCCCAAAATATAGAAAATATTTGTCTTGCTCTAATGAGGCTGCCGTAAGTAATTGAGGCCACTGCTGTTGATCTTCAGAATGCTAGAGCATTAAAGGAGACCACTTGGCCCATCTTTGGCCAGCTCACTGCAAGAGTAACTCACCCAGTGGTACTCTCCCACCTTGTCCCCCCCAGCCCCACAAATCTTTTATTTTCAGATCATAGAATCCCCAGTGCAGAAGGAGACTATTCAGCCCATCGAGTTACTCCCCTCCCTATCCCAATAACCCCTTAACCAAACTGCACACATTTTTGGGACACTAATGGGAAATTTAGCGCGGCCAATCCACCTAACCTGCTTGTCTTTGGACTGTGGGAGGAAACCGGAGCACCCGGAGGAAACTCAGGCAGACACGGGGAGAGCGTGCAGACTCCCCACAGTCACCCGATTGAACCCGGGTCCCTGGCTCTGTGAGGCAGCAGTGCTAACCACTGTGCCGCCCTGCCACCCCATAATGATCCAATTCTCTTTTGAAAGCCTAAGTTGAACCTGCCCTCGGGCAGAACATTCCAGAACTTAATCACTCGCAGCAAAGAGAGGTTTTCATCATGTCGCCCGTTTGCCAATCACCTCGAATCAGCGACCACCATTGGAAAATTTTCTCCCGATCTCAGTCCGGACCCCAAATGATTTTGAATATCTCTACCAAATCTCTCAACCTTCTCTACTTCAAGTAAAACTGCTCAGTTTCTCCAATCTATCTGCGTTATTGGAGTTTCTCATCCCTGGAACCATTCTCGTGAATCTTTTCTGCACTCTCTCGAAAGCCTTCACATCTTTCCTAAGATGTGGCACGCAGAACTGGACACAGTACTCCAATGAGGCTGGACCAATGTCTTATACAAGTTCACCGTAATCTCCTTGCCTTATTTATTCATACACCTCTATTTAAAAAGCTCAGGATCCCTTCTGAATCGTGCTCTCAAATTTGCCCTGCAACCTTCACTGATGTGTGCATATATACACCCAGGTTCCAGGGCTGGGTTTATTAGAATGTCAGCCTTTTCTCCTTCGAGTGTTGCATTACCTCGAGCGATAACCTACCAAAGTTTACAAAGAAAACAAAGAAAACTTCAATAACACTATTGCTCACGGTGATGCAGACTCACATTATTAATGGATTCTCACTGAAACTGAGCTATGGTTTTCATCTCTCTGCTGACACCTAGTGAAAGAGTAAAATGTCACTATATCACTGCTGTAATTGTTAGTGATGGGGTGGGGGGGGGGGGGGGGGGGAAGAGAGAGAGCCAGTTAGCTCAGTCGGCTGGACAGCGAGTGCGTGGATCAGGTTAACTCCCAATAGCATGAGTCCAGCTGAGGTGAAGTCAGGCCTGCCTCCTCACCCCACCCATAGTTAACTTTGCCCAGGTTTGGAGAACAATCACCAAGGATCTCCTTTGAGCAGAGAACTCAAGGAGAGGGAGCACTTAATAAGACCATTTGCAAGGAGTATTAATAGTTTAAGCTTTTCTCCAAATTGGCCATCACTTTCCACCTCTGACTAACCCTTGGGTAAAAATGTGGGGCAGACAATTTAAACTGTCCAGAAGTTTGGAAAATGTTAACTTCTTGGTGTTTATTGTGTCTGTGACCAGGGAGCTGTCACACAAAAATAAAAGCCTCTGTTTTTGCATGAAATATATTTCTTTTAGGTGAAACATTCCACTGAAGCACAAAATCAGAATCTCTGAATTGTTACGGCGCAGAGGGAGCCCATTCGGCCCATCGTGACTGCACCAGCCCTCCAAACAAGCATCGTGACTCAGTGCCATTACCCTGCATTTTCCCCCTCCCCATTCTTTCTATTTGAATAATTATCTAACGCCCTCTTGAATGGCCTCAATTGAACCTGCCTCCACCACACTGCCAGACAGCACATTCCAGACCCCAAACCCCTCTCACATCACATTTGCTTTTTTAAAAAAAACACTTTAAATCTGTGTCCTCCTGTTCTCGATCCTTTTCATTGACTCATAGAATCTGTGGCACGGAGACAGGACCTTCGGCCCAAACTGGTCCATGCCAACCAAAAAGCCCATCTAAGCTAACCCCATTTGCCTGCATTTGGCCCTTGTCCCTCTAATCCTTTCCTATCCAATCCTTGTATCTGCCCAAATGCCCTTTAAATGCTGTCAGTGTCCGTGCCTCAACCACTTCCTCCGGCAGCTCATTCCACATACGTCCCACCCTCTGTGTAAAAAAGTTGCTCTTCAGGTTCCCATTAATTCTTTCCCCTCTTAACTTAAACCTCTGCCCTCGAGTTCTTGATTCCCCAACCCTGGGAAAAAGATTGAGTGCATTCACCCTATCTGTGCCTCTCATGGGGCGAGATTCTCCGATCCCCCGCCGGATCGAAGAATTGCCGGGGGCTGGCGTGAATCCCGCCCCCGCCGGTTGCCGAATTCTCCGGCACCGGATATTCGGCGGGGGCGGGAATCGGGCCGCGCCCCCCCCCGGCGATTCTCCGGCCCGGATATACCGAAGTCCCGCTGCTGGAATGCCTGTCCCGCCGGCGTGGATTAAACCACCTCTCTTACCGGCGGAACAAGGCGGTGCGGGCGGGCTACGGGGTCTGCGATCTGGCGCCGGGGGTGCCCCCACGGTGGCCAGGCCCGCGATCGGGGCCCACCAATCCGCGGGCGGGCCTGTGCCGTGGAAGCACTCTTTTCCTTCTGCCTTCGCCACGGTCTCCACCATGGCGGAGACGGAAGAGACTCCCTCCACTGCGCATGCGCGGGGATGCCGTGAGTGGCCGCTAACGCTCCCGCGCATGCGCCGCCTGGCAAAGTCAGTTTCGCCCCAGCTGGCGGGGCACCAAAGGCCTTTCGCGCCACCTGGCGGGGTGGAAATCAGTCCGGCGCGGGCCTAGCCCCTCAAGGTTAGGGCTCGGCCCCTCAAGATGCGGAGGATTCCGCACCTTTGGGGCGGCGCGATGCCCGACTGATTTGCGCCGTTTTTGGCGCCTGTCGGCGGACATCGCGCCGATTACGGAGAATTTTGCCCATGATCTTAGATGCCTCTATAAGATCACCCCTCAGACTCCTACACTCCAAAGAAAAAAGTCCCAGCCTGTCCAATCTCTCCCTGTAACTCAGTCCCTTGAGTCCTGGCAACATCCTTGTAAATCTCTTCTGCCTCTCTCCAGTTTAATAACATCTTTCCTACAGCAAGGCGACCAAAACTGACCACAATACTCCAGGTGCGGCCTCACCAATGTCCTGTACAACTGCAGCATAACTTCCCAACTTCCAGACTCAATGCCCTGACTGATGAAGGCCAGCATGCCAAAAGCTTTCTTCACTGCCCTATCTACCTGTGACTCCACCTTTAGAGAACTGTGCACCTGAACTCCAAGGTCCCTCTGTTCCATGATACTTTGAGGTCCTACCATTCACCGTGAAAGTCCGACCTTGATTTAACTTTCCAAAATGCAACACCTCACGCTTATCTGCATTGAACTGCATTTGCCACTTCTCGGCCCACTTCCCCAACTGATCAAGATCTTGCTGCAACTTTTGATAACCTTCCTCACTGTCTACAATATCACCTATTTTAGTGTCATCTGCAAACTTACTGATCATGCCTTGTACATTCTCATCCAAATCGTTGATATAGATAACAAACAGCAATGGGCCCAGCACTGACCCCCTGAGGCACACCACTAGTCACAGGCCTCCAGTCCGACAAGCATCCTTCCACCATTACCCTCTGCTTCCTACCATCAAGCCAATTGTATATCCAATTTGCCAGCTCTCCCTGGATTCCATGTGATCTAACCTTCCAGAGCAGCCTACCATGTGGAACTTTATCAAAGGCCTTACCGAAGTCCATCTAGACTATGAGTACCACCCTGCCCTCATCACCTTTCCTGGTCACTTCATCAAAGAACTTAACAAATTTGTACAGCATGATCTCCCATGCACAAAGCCGTGCTGACTTCTCCTAATCAACCCCTGTCTTTCCAAATGTCTGTACATCTTATCCCTCAGAATCCTCTTTAGTACCTTACCCACCACAGATGTTAGGCTTACAGGTCTATAATTCCCAGGTTTTTCTTTGCAGCCCCTCTTAAATAAGGGTGCAGCATTTGCTACCCCCTGCCCCCCCCCCCCCCTGTCTTCTGATACCTCACCTGTGGTTAACGATGATGCAAATATCTCAACCAGGGCTCACACAATTTCTTCTGTAGCCTCACGCAGTGTTCTTGGATGTACCTGGTCAGGGCCAGGAGATTTATCCACCTTCAAACATTTAATATGTCCATCGCCTCCTCTACTGTAATGCGAACTGTCCCCAATATATCGCCACTAAGCTTCAGGTTCCCAAGTCTTCATGTCTTTCTCCACTGTAAACACAGAGGAGAAATATTCATCGAGAACCTCGCCCATCTCCTGCGGTTCCACACACGTGTCCACTTTTGTCCTTGATGGGTCCTATTATCTCTCCAGTTATTCTTTTTCCTTTAATATACCTAAAGAATCCCTTTGGGTTCACCTTAATCCTCTCGGTCAAAGCTACCTCATGCCCCCTTTTTGCCCTCCCAATTTCCTTCTTGAGTATACTCCTGTATCTCCTGTATACTTCCAGCTGCTGGTACCTGGGCCATGCCTCCTTTTTCCTGGCCAGACCTCAATATGTTTTGTCATCCAGGGTTCCCTACTCCTGCCAGCCTTGCCCTTCACCATAACAGGAACATATAGACCCTGAACTCAGGCTATTGCACTTTTAAAGACCTTCCACTTTTCAGAGGTCCCTTTGCCCTCAAACAAGCTACTCCAATCAATCCTTGCAAACTCCTGTCTAATTCCATCAAACTTCACCGTGCCCCAATTTAGAACTTGCACCTGCGGGCCAGTTTTGTCCCTTTCCATAATTATTTTAAAATTAATAGAACCAATTACGAGCGGTCTACTCTATCCAACATCCTTATGGGTGAATGTCTACAATTCTCCAGCCCTCTGGCACCTCCCCTGAGTCTTGGGAAGACTGAAAGATCTTGACTAGAGACCCTGCAACTGAAACCTTATTCAATTGTTCGGTGGATTTGAGGATGATCCCGTGGCAACATTCAAAGGGTCCTGGCCAGTGACCCTCCATCAATAAAAACCAACAAAAACACCTCAGTTGCTGTGAGATCTTGTACGTTCACCTATATAACTCTGGCTTCAATTCCAAAGCACTTCATAGCCAATGGATTATTGAAAACCATTATCTCAATGAACACTGGGATTGTCTGGACGAGGAAAGACAAATCCAGCCCATCTGTTCTGGGCCAGAATTCAAATACTAATAACTGGATATAGTTTAATTCTTAACCTTAATTCCTCATTTGATTATCTCACCGTATCTCCTGTCAGAAAGGGACTCTTTCTCAGCCACTGAAAGCGAATACATGACCACGTAGACAAACGTCAAATACTGAAGATGCTGGAAATGTGAAATCTACAGCGGTCCAGAGAGTAAAACAGAATTAATGTTTACATCACAACAGGAAGTAGCAGGAGATTTAACAGTTTAGAAGCAAACAGAGAAATCGGGAAGTGGTGGGAGAGGGGTTATGGTTGGGAGGGTAGGACAAAAAGCTCCATAAGAGGGTGAAGGGCAAGAGAATTTAAATGACAACGGTGTATGGCAAAACGGGACAGTTTTCCCAGCAGTCTAGGTATGTCTAAGTGTGTCCAATGCCCAGGTGTCTGGCTGTGTCCAGGTGTGTCTATTTGTGTACAGGTGTGTCCAGGTATAGGAAGGCTATGTCCAGTGTTGCTAACTTTTGGTTGGTTCAATTGGCTCTATTTTATAACCTTTGCTCTCGAGTCGCCAGGTATCTTTATGATACCGCCACGAGGTTCAAGTTCAAGTAATGTTCAATAACTGAATACACCAATTAGTAAGATTCAAATCAAAGCACATTTATTATATACAGTAAATCGCTACTCATGCATAAACTCTACTTTCTAAGCTATTTCTATCACTAACCGGCCAATACTTAGCTTCGGTCTGGCCCACCAGGTCAGGGGAACAAATGGCCTTTCGTTCGGGTTCTGAGTCTGCGGGATTCAAAGCTGGTATGGATTGGTAGCGAGGAGCGCCCATCTCGTAGCGAGCGTTGACTTGAAACTTATGTTCTTTGGAGGCAGCTGGACAGGTCACTGTCAAGGGTTGCTTCGCGTTGCTGAGTGACCCGGTCAAGAAGGACGATTTGAACTTGGGGGCTTTACTTTATAGTCCACAGGGGCTTCCCGCCTTTCGGGGCGGACCCCGTACCTGGTTTCAAGTGATTGGACTTTGTCCCAATCGCTTGATTCGATTTCTCCAATGCTGGAGCGGTTCCCTGATCGACGGGCGGTCTTTAGGTGTCTGTTAACCTCTTTTGTGTTGGCTCCTGCTGGCGCCGAGGAGTCTGGCTTAGCCTTGTTTGTCCCAAATGTTGCGATTGTTCCCAGGGATTGCTTATTAGTATGTAGATGGGGGGGCGGGCCCATCGGGGGGGGGGGGGGGGGGGCGGGAGGGGGCGGGTCCACCCGCGGGGGGCGGGTCCACCCGGGGGGGGCGGGCCCACCCGGGGGGCGGGTCCACCCGGGGGGGGGGGGGGGGCGGGTCCACCCGGGGGGGGGCGGGGCCCACCGGGGGGGCGGGTCCACGGGGGGGGGGGGGCGGGCCCACGGGGGGGGCGGGCCGGGGGGGCGGGTCCACCCGGGGGGGGGGCGGGTCCACCCGGGGGGGGGGGGGCGGGTCCACCCGGGGGGGGGGGCGGGTCCACCCGGGGGGGGGGTCCACCCGGGGGGGGGCGGGTCCACCCGGGGGGGGGGCGGGTCCACCCGGGGGGGCGGGGCGGGTCCACCCGGGGGGGGGGGGGCGCGGGGCCCACCTTGGGGGGGGCGGGGCCCACCGGGGGGGGCGGGGCCCACCGGGGGGGGCGGGTCCACATCCGGTGATGGCGGCGGCAGTGACGGGGATGGCGGAGCGCGGGCCCGGGGGGAGGGAGCCGGGCCTCGGGCTGGCGGTGGCCGCGGTGCCCGGGTCGTGGCCGGAGGTGCGGCAGGCCCTGTCGGAGGGCCGGCGGGAGCTGGTGCTGCGGGGCGGGCCGCTGGAGGAGCGGGTGCGGGCGGGCGGCCTGGACCCGGGGCTGTTCGCGCTGCCGCTGCTGCAGCACCTGGAGCTGGGCGCCGGCCTGGCCGCCCTCCCGCCCGAGCTGTGCGGCCTGGCCCAGCTCCGCAGCCTGGTGCTCCGCCACAACCGCCTGGCCGCCCTGCCCGCCGAGCTGGGCCGCCTGCAGCGGCTCCGCAGCCTCGACCTGTCCGCCAACCGGCTGACCGCCCTGCCGCCCAGCCTCGGCCTCCTGCAGCAGCTCAGCGGCCTCAATCTCAGCCACAACCTCCTGGCCGCCCTGCCCGCCCAGCTCGGCCGCCTGGCCGCCCTCACCCACCTCAACGTGTCCGCCAACCGCCTGAGCGCGCTGCCCCCGGACCTCTTCCAGCCCGGCCTGCCGCTCCTCAGCACCATCACCGCGGCCGCCAACCTCATCAGCCAGCTCCCCGCCACCGTCAGCCAGCTGCCGGCCCTGAGGGTGAGTGAGGGGCCTGACGGGCCCTGAGGGTGAGGGTCAGCTCCCTGAGGGTGAGTGAGGGGCCTGAGGGCGAGGGTCAGCCCCCTGAGGGTGAGTGAGGGGCCTGAGGGTGAGGGCCAGCCCCCTGAGGGTGAGTGAGGGGCCTGAGGGGGGAGAGGGGCCCTGAGGGTGAGTGAGGGGCCTGAGGGCGAGGGTCAGCCCCCTGAGGGTGAGTGAGGGGCCTGAGGGGGGAGAGGGGCCCTGAGGGTGAGTGAGGGGGCCTGAGGGCGAGGGTCAGCCCCCTGAGGGTGAGTGAGGGGCCCTGAGGGTGAGTGAGGGGCCCTGAGGGTGAGTGAGGGGCCCTGAGGGTGAGTGAGGGGCCCTGAGGGTGAGTGAGGGGCCCTGAGGGTGAGTGAGGGGCCCTGAGGGTGAGTGAGGGGCCCTGAGGGTGAGTGAGGGGCCCTGAGGGTGAGTGAGGGGCCCTGAGGGTGAGTGAGGGGCCCTGAGGGTGAGTGAGGGGCCCTGAGGGTGAGTGAGGGGCCCTGAGGGTGAGTGAGGGGCCCTGAGGGTGAGTGAGGGGCCCTGAGGGTGAGTGAGGGGCCCTGAGGGTGAGTGAGGGGCCCTGAGGGTGAGTGAGGGGCCCTGAGGGTGAGTGAGGGGCCCTGAGGGTGAGTGAGGGGCCCTGAGGGTGAGTGAGGGGCCCTGAGGGTGAGTGAGGGGCCCTGAGGGTGAGTGTCGGGCCCTGAGGGTGAGTGTCGGGCCCTGAGGGTGAGTGTCGGGCCCTGAGGGTGAGTGTCGGGCCCTGAGGGTGAGTGTCGGGCCCTGAGGGTGAGTGTCGGGCCCTGAGGGTGAGTGTCGGGCCCTGAGGGTGAGTGTCGGGCCCTGAGGGTGAGTGTCGGGCCCTGAGGGTGAGTGTCGGGCCCTGAGGGTGAGTGTCGGGCCCTGAGGGTGAGTGTCGGGCCCTGAGGGTGAGTGTCGGGCCCTGAGGGTGAGTGTCGGGCCCTGAGGGTGAGTGTCGGGCCCTGAGGGTGAGTGTCGGGCCCTGAGGGTGAGTGTCGGGCCCTGAGGGTGAGTGTCGGGCCCTGAGGGTGAGTGTCGGGCCCTGAGGGTGAGTGTCGGGCCCTGAGGGTGAGTGTCGGGCCCTGAGGGTGAGTGTCGGGCCCTGAGGGTGAGTGTCGGGCCCTGAGGGTGAGTGTCGGGCCCTGAGGGTGAGTGTCGGGCCCTGAGGGTGAGTGTCGGGCCCTGAGGGTGAGTGTCGCCCCCTGAGGGTGAGTGTCGGGCCCTGAGGGTGAGTGTCGCCCCCTGAGGGTGAGTGTCGCCCCCTGAGGGTGAGTGAGGGGCCTGAGGGTGAGGGTCAGCCCCCTGAGGGTGAGTGAGGGGCCTGAGGGGAGAGAGGGGCCCTGAGGGTGAGTGAGGGGCCTGAGGGCGAGGGTCAGCCCCCTGAGGGTGAGTGAGGGGCCTGAGGGTGAGGGGCAGCCCTCTGAGGGGGGAGACGGAGGGGGCCCTGAGGGGGGAGACGGAGGGGGCCCTGAGGGAGGAGACGGAGGGGCCCTGAGGGGGGAGAGTGGGGCCTGAGGAGGGTGAGGATCAGCCCCTGAGGGGCCTGAGTGTGAGGGTCAGCCCCCTGAGGGTGGGTGAGGGTCAGCCCCCTGAGGGTGGGTGAGGGTCAGCCCCCTGAGGGTGGGTGAGGGTCAGCCCCCTGAGGGTGGGTGAGGGTCAGCCCCCTGAGGGTGGGTGAGGGTCAGCCCCCTGAGGGTGGGTGAGGGTCAGCCCCCTGAGGGGAGTGCGGGACCCTGAAGGGGATGAGGGGCTCTGAAGGGGAATAAGGAACCTGAAGGTGAGGGCCACCCCAGTGAGGGTGAGGATAAGCCCCCTGAGGGGCCCCGAGGGCGAATGTCGGACCCCGAGGGCAAGTGTCAGCCACACCAGTAACTGTGTGCGCGAGCTTGAACTGACCTGTTTGGTGCATCCACATCCTGGAGTGATCGCTGACAAAACACCTAAAACTCATTTATAAATCGTAGATTATAAACTAAATGTGTCTATCTCAAAATGTCCTCATGGCAAGGTGCTCCAAGGTCTAGAGGGGAAGGAAATGAAATGAAAATCGCTTATTGTCACAAGTAGGCTTCAAATGAAGTTACTGTGAAAAGCCCCTAGTCGCCACATTCCGGCGCCTGTTTGGGGAGGCTGTTACGGGAATTGAACCGTGCTGCTGGCCTGCCTTGGTCTGCTTTCAAAGCCAGCGATTTAGCCCTGTGCTAAGGTGTGAGAACTGTGATCTCTCCAATGTTTTAACTCGCACTCCTTCCCAGTTTTATACGACCAAAGCTTGGATTCGTATAACAGATGGGGTGTCCTCACCTACATCGCGGTTTACACCTGACAACCTCACCAAGCTCTCTTGGCTTTCTGTGCACCATTGAATTACTATTAAGATCCACACCCTCACCTTCAAACCCCTCCTGCGTCACCAACAATAATTCACCACTGCTCCCACCTTCCATAATCCTCTAATAATAACCTACTCCTCCTCTTCTCTCCATTCATTGATCAAAACTGCTGCTTCAGCTGCGTTCCCACTACCCTCTGAACCCTCTTCCCCAATATCAGCTTCCTGTCTTCAATAGTTGCTTTCCACATTTTCCTTGGCCATGCCCTGAAAGCTCCCATTTTGATTTCATCAATCTATTCACTGCCCTGCAAAGCACTTTCACTTATCTTTCCATATGGCCATTGCCACAGAAATGCAACTTGTGACCAGCTACACTGGGGATGAATGGTCTATCGTGTCGACCAGGCATCTAGATGTTTTCATCGTGCAAGAATCACTAATATTCCCCTCTCTCTCCATTTTGGTTCCAGACTCTGGATCTATCCGACAATCAGCTCTCGGAGATTCCTTATGAGCTTGCTGACTGTCCCAAGCTGAAAGAAATAAACTTCAAGGGAAATTGTTTAAAAGATAAACGGCTGGAGAAGATGGTGAACGGTTGCCAGACCAAATCCATCTTGGACTACCTGAAGTCGGGGGGTCGTGGCAAGGGGAAAGGGAAAACGGACAGCGCGGAGAAAGTTGAGAACAGGGAGAAAGCAAGGAAGAAAAAGAAGGTTCTGAAGAAAGACGATGATGAGGAATCGGATGAGATGGAGGAGTTGAACAAATTGGTGGTGCGAGTGCTGCATGTCTCTGAAAGTCCCTCCTCTGTGCTGGTGAAAGTCACTCCCAACATCAAGGATGTGAGGCCTTATATTGTGTGTTGCATTGTCGAAGGCATGAACCTGAGACCGGGAAATGCATTGAAACGATTTCTTGTGGCTCAGGTAATTATTTTAAATTCACCTTTTATCAGTTTAATTTCAAAAACGGGGCAGCACGGTGGCGCAGTGGCTAGCACTGCAGCCTCATGGCGCTGAGGTCACAGGTTCGATCCCGGCTCTGCGTCACTGTCCGTGTGGAGTTTGCACATTCTCCCCGTGTTTGCGTGGGTTTCGCCCCCACAACCCAAAGATGTGCAGGATAGGTGTATTGGCCACGCTAAATTGCCCCTTAATTGGAAAAATGAATTGGGTACTCTAAATTTAGATATAAAAACAAAATTTAATTTCAAGAACAAAACTATGTTCTCTTGCACAGGTTATTGCATTGTCCAAATTTAAAGTGCGAGATATGCCTTCCTGTTGTGACAAATTCTGAATTGGATTGGATTTGTTTATTGTCACATGTACTGAGGTACAGTGAAAAGTATTTTACTGCAAGAAGCTCAACAGATCAAAAGGAAATAAAAGAAAATACAGAATAGGGTAACACAAGGTACACAATGTAACTACATAACACTAGCACCGGGTGAAGCATACAGGGGTGTAGTGTTAATGAGGTCAGTAAGAGGGTCGTTTAGGTAACAGCGGGGAAGAAGCTGTTTTTGAGTCTGTTGTGCGTGTTCTCAAACTTCTGTATCTCCTGCCCGATGGAAGAAGTTGGTAGAGTGAGTAAGCCGGGTGGGAGGTGTCTTTGATTATGCTGCCTGCTTTCCCCTGGCAGCGGGAGGTGTAGATGGAGTCCATGGATGGGGGCCAGGTTTGTGTGATGGACTGGGCGGTGTTCACGACTCTCTGAAGTTTCTTGCGGTCCTGGGCCGAGCAGTTGCCATACCAGGCTGTGATGCAGCCAGATAGGATGCTTTCTATGGTGCATCTGTAAAAGTTGGTAAGAGTTAATGTGGACATGCCAAATTTCCTTAGTTTCCTGAGGAAGTATAGGCGCTTTCTTGGTGGTAGCGTCGACGTGGGTAGACCAGGACAGATTTTTGGTGATGTGCACCCCTAGGAATTTGAAACTGCTAACCATCTCCACCACGGCCCCGTTAATGCTGACAGGGGTGTGTACAGTACTTTGCTTCCTGAAGTCAATGACCAGCTCTTTAGTTTTGCTGGCATTGAGGGAGAGATTGTTGTCGCTGCACCACTCCACTAGGTTCTCTATCTCCCTCCTGTATTCTGACCCGTCGTTATTCGAGATCCTGCCCACTAAGGTCATATCGTCAGCAAACTTGTAGATGGAGTTGGAACCAAATTTTGCCACGCAGTCGTGTGTGTGCAGGGATGTAGAGTAGGGGGCTAAGTACGCAGCCTTGAGGTGCCCCGGTATTGAGGACTATTGTGGAGGAGGTGTTGTTTATTCTTACTGATTGTGGTCTGTGGGTCAGAAAGTCGAGGATCCAGTTGCGGAGTGAGGAGCCAAGTCCTCAGTTCTGGAGCTTTGATATGAGCTTGGCTTGGATTATGGTGTTGAAGGCGGAGCTGTAGTCAATAAAAAGGAGTCTGATGTAGGAGTCCTTGTTGTCGTGATGCTCTAGGGATGAGTGTAGGGCCAGGGAAATGGTGTCTGCTGTGGACCGGTTGCGGCGGGATGCGAATTGCCATGTACCAAGGCGTTCTGCGAGTATGGAGTAGAAGCACTTCATGACCAACTTCTCGAAGCACTTCATTACGACTGAAGTCAGGGCCATCGGACGGTAGTCATTGAGGCACGTTGCCTGGTTCTTCTTTGGCACCGCGTGTATGATGGTGGTCTTCTTGAAGCAGGTGGGGACCTCGGAGTGGAGTAGGGACAGGTTAAAGATGTCCGCGAACACATCTGCCAGCTGGCCTGAGCAGGCTCTGAGTGCACGACTGGGATCCAGTCTGGGCCCGTCGCCTTCCGAGGGTTAACTTTCAGGAAGGCCAATCTGACTTCGGAAGCTGTGATGGTGGGTATGGGTGAGTTATGGGCTGCTGGGGCACTCGACAGCGGATTGTTGGTTTCCTGCTCGAACCGAGCATAGAATGCATTGATGCATAGAATGAATTGTGATTTGAGTGTTAATTGATCAAAATTCTTGCTTTGCCGCAGCAACAGGAAGTGTTGGTGTTCATGATGTGATCCACCTTGGGTGAGAAAAACTGTCCAAAAACAGTTTCCTCAAGCTCCGTGTCGTGTATCGGGAGAAGAGTTAACATCATTTTATCTCTGATTTTCTTTTCAATAAATTCAGGTTTTTGGGGGAAATGCTCATCTTAGGGAAGTTTGCCCCCAGGTACATCAGCTCTGCACTCTTTCCTTCCCTTCTCTGTGACTATATCAAACCTCTGTTCTACAGCTTGTTTAACAGAAGCTGTGATTTATTCTCTTTCCCCAGACCAAGTTGCACGATGATGACTGTCAGAAGAGAACATTAGCAACTATTGCAACACACGATTTGCATTTGGTGAAGGGACCTTTGCTGTATGACGCCAGACCTTCCCATTCCTTGAAGGTAAATGTACAGGCTTAATAATCATCTTCATTAGTGTCACAAGCAGGCTTACATTAACACTGCAATGAAGTTACTGTGAAAATCCACAGTTGCCTCATTCCGGCGCCTGTTGGATACACTGGGGGAGAATTCAGAATGTCCAAATTACCAAACAGCACGTCTTTCGTGACTTGTGGGAAGAAACTGGAGCACCCGGAGGAAACCCACTCAGAAATGGGGAGAACGTGCAGACTCCGCACAGTCACCCAAGCCGGGAATTGAACCCGGGTCCCTGGCATTGTGAAACAATGGTGCTAGCTACTGTGCCGTCCGTGCACATTGCAGTAATAAGTTAGTGTTCACCAGAATAAATAATGCAACAATAGGCGCTCTCTACAAAATATGCTTCTGCACCATAAGAAAAACTTGTAAAGCACCAATTTAAAACAATGTTCCACATGGTTTTATATTGTAAATGAAGCATGGTATATCACAGTGGGAACATTTGTAATATTTGGACATGATTGAGGTAACCCAATCAAGCTGTACGTAGAGATGAAGCAGATTACTTTGGTCCAATTTAGTGAATCACACTGGCCATTCCAATTGTATGCAGCTTCAAACCCTATCTACCCAGATCAGGAATCTACTTGTACCAGGACAATATTTCACCCGAAGGTTCACTATCTAGTCCCGCTTGTGTTCCTAAATTCTGAACATTTTGTAAAAAAAACTATTAGACTTAAACCAATGCAGTTGGAGTATTTGAACTATATTTGTAAATTATAAAATAGGCAAAGCAGCTGAAAAGTGCCAAACTGGTACAGGGGCAGAGTCCTGGAGAACTTTTTTTAGTTGAGGGAGTTGAGAATACAATTATCCTTGTGATTCTCACTGTTCCACTTGTGTGACACTTGCATTACAGTGACCTTATCTAATTCAAATTGGCAAAAAATGTTAGTGGGTGTCATATAGATATTCAAACTGCAGTGATATTGTTGGGAATGGCATTAAACAAGAAATTAGAGATGCATGTGATAAAGGAACAACTGTAATTATGGGTGATTTTAATCTGCATATAGATTGGGAATCAATATGTTGAGAAACCAACTAGACAACAGGCCATCCTAGACTGGGTACTGTGTAATGAGAACAGAATCATTGGCAATCTAGTTGTGTGCAACCCTTTGGGGATGAGCGACCATAACATGATAGAATATTTCATCAAAATAGAGAGTGAAGGGCAGCACGGTGGCGCAAGTGGTTAGCACGGTTGCCTCTCGGCGCTGAGGTCCCAGGTTCGATCCTGACTCTGGGGCACTGTGTGAAGTTTGCACATTCTCTCCGTGTTTGCATGGGTCTTGCCCCCACAACCCAAAAGATGTGCAGGATAGGTGGATTGGCCATGCTAAATTGCCCCTTAATTGGAAAAAATGAATTGGATACTCTTTAAAAAAAAATTTTTTTAAATATTGAGAGTGAAGTAGTTGATTCTGAGACTGGGGTCCTGAATCTTCACAAAGGAAACTGCAATAAAATGAGGCGTGAGTTGGCTATGATCGATTGGGGAATGCTACTGAAAGGGATGACTGTGGATAGGCAATGACAAGCATTCAAAGAGCGGATGGAGGAACTGCAACAATTATTTATTCCTGTCTGGCACAAAAGTAAAGTGGGAAATGTGGTCAATCCATGGCTTACAAGGGAAATTAGGGATAGTATTCAATTCAAGGAAGAAGCATGCAAATTGTCCAAGAAAAACAACAGGTCTGAGGAATGAGATCTGTTTAGAATTCAGCAAAATAGGACCATGCGATTGGTTAAGAAGGGGAAAATAAGGGCAGCAATGTGGCGCAGTGGGTTAGCCCTGCTGCCTCATGGCGCCGAGGTCCCAGGTTCGATCCCGGCTCTGGGTCACTGTCCGTGTGGAGTTTGCACATTCTCCCCGTGTCTGCGTGGGTTTCGCCCCCACAACCCAAAGATGTGCAGGGTAGGTGGATTGGCCACGATAAATTACCCCTTAATTGTAAAAAAAAATGAGGTGGGTACTCTAAATTTAAAAAAAAAAGAAGGGAAAAATAGAGTACAAAAGTAAGCTTGTAGGGAATATAAAAATTGACTGTAAATGTTTCTATAGGCATGTGAAGCGGAAAAGATTGCTGAAGACAAATGTCAGTGTCAGGAACAGGAGGAGGTATTATAGGGGACAAAGAAATGGCTGAGCAACTAAACACATACTTTGGTTCTGTCTTCGCAAATGAGGACACAAATAAGATACCATTGAAGTTACTCTGTAGGGCAGGCAGATCAATAGCATTTCAATCAGAAAGTTTCTATTTCTAATTACTATGGAAAGGAGAGATTCTACATCATCTCAGCTGGCACGTGATCTTACAAATTTCCAAATTAACAGATGAAAGTTTAACAAGTTCATCCTGCCCTCCTTTGTCTGCTGTTTTATCAGGTGAATAAACACAATAAACTAGGGGGCAGTACGGTGGCGCAATGGTTAGCACTGCTGCCTCACGGCGCCGAGGTCCCAGGTTCGATCCCGGCTCTGGGTCACTGGAGTTTGCTCATTCTCCCCGTGTTTGCGTGGGTTTCGCCCCCACAACCCAAAGATGTGCAGGGTAGGTGGATTGGCCACACTAAATTGCCCCTTAATTAGAAAAAATGAAATGGTTACTCTAAATTTATTTTTAAAAAACAACAAACAAACTAATGCGGCACATGATTATCAGTCACTTTCAGCTTTCTGTTCAGAGCCCTGTTACTGTCGGGGATAACGAAGAGTACAGGAAGTTTAGTAATTGTCAGGGAGTTGACTTTTAGATATGAAATAATTACTTCCATTTCAGTAACAAGCTTTGCAAATTAAAGTTCGAAAACGTATTGGAAATAAAATGTTTCCTTTCTATCTAAACTCAGGAACTTGAAACTTACAGTAAAAGCATGTTGTCCATTATGAATGAGTTGGTCTCCAGTACTTTATTTTTGTCCACATGGAAAGTTTAAGGATAAGATGATGCACCAGCAACAGGAGATTGTCAGATTAAGTAGCTCGATCATGTTTGAAACTTCAATAATTTGCAACTAGTGTGCTGCTTCAGTATTTAACCATATTCATTACATTCACTTATACCACCAATAATATCATCGTTGTAAATGTGATGTTAGAAAGCAGAAGTCTTTGGAATAATGTTTTTGAGGTTCATTTGTGATTTGCTTTTTGGTTCAGGCAGTAATAATAATAATCTTTATTAATGTCACAAGTAAGCTTACATTAACACTACAATGAAGGTACTGTGGAAAGCCCCTAGTCTCCACATTCCGGCGCCTGTTCAGGTACACTGAGGGAGAATTCAGAATGTCTAATTCACCTAATAACGTCTTTCGGGACTTGTGGGGGGGAAACCGGAGCACCCAGAGGAAACCCACGCAGACACAGGGAGAAAGTGCAGACTCCACCCAGACAGTGACCCAAACAGGAATCGAACCCGGGTCCCTGGCGCTGTGAAGCAACAGTGCTAACCACTGTGCTAATGTAGGTTAATATTGCCAACTTGCTGGAGGTACTTGCTGCAAAAGTTAAACAAGGAGATTTTGTTAAGGCAGTTGCTGTGGAGGTTGAGGGCAATAAGCAATGAGCTTGAGAGAATATCACAGTCCCGCTGCTGTGCTGACTGAGGTCGGGTAACTTAGACTGCACACCAACAATCAAACTTAAAATTTTGGGGGGAGATGGTGGTTTAGGAGTAATCCACAGCCCCAGCCTGATGCTCTGTGGACTCGGGTTCAAATCCCACCACGGCAACTGGTGGAATTTAAATTCAATTAATAAATTAATAAAGCTAATCGCAGTAACTTGGCCTGGCCTACATGTGACTCCAGACCCACAGTATTGTGATTGACACTCATATGGCCTAGCAAGCCACTCCATTCAAAGAGAAATTGGGAAACCGCAGCGAATGCTGCCCCAGCCTAGGACACGCACATCCCATTAAAGAATAAAAAATAAATAAACTTTCCTGGATCATATGGCACAGTTCCACAAATGCTTTTATTTACTGAGTCTTTTAACTATGTAATGTTACTAAGTTGAGATTGTTTGTTTGAGTGATTGCTAAAATTTGCCTTTCCATAGACTGTCGTATTGTAGAATGAGTTTTGTTTGCGTCTTTACTGACATCACTAAGCTTTATGGAGCTGCTGCCAGGTAACTTTGGTTATTCATTATTCATGATGATAGCCCTGTTAGTGGTTCTGGGAATGTGTTAATTGTCTAGGGTGCCTAACCTCAGGAAGGATTAATACAACAATCAGTAATGTATGAACAGCTATCTCTTGTGTTCCAGTATAAGGGGAATTTTGGCATTGTTTGACATTTACTGCTTGCAGCCTGGTGCTTGAGGTAAAAACGCAAATGAGATTTAAGGCAGAGATTGGGAAAGATATAAGAGAAAGATTGAAGTAATAAATTGGAAAGAAGTTATTTAAGGACCTGAGAATGGAATCAGGGAAATCATTTAAAAGAAGGTAGGCAGGAGTTAACTTTCCTTAAAAGTTAATTAGGAAAGGGTACAATAATAATCTTTATTGTCACAAGTAGGCTTACATTAACTCTGCAATGAAGATTTCATTTCAGTTCAGTTACTGTGAATAGTCCCATGTAGGAAGGCTGGGGAGCAGCTGGTTTGGGAGCCGGAGTGGCTCGTTTAGTGCTCCTGCCTCTGAGCCAGGAGGCCCCAGATTCAGGTCCCACTCCAAGACTTGTTGACCATGGAAGGAGCAGAAACGTTCCAACACCACACCATTGTCTAAAGAGTAAAAATACTCAAAACAAACAGACGTTGATTTGATTCCTGGTTCTAAAATGGGAAAGAGAACAAGTCCAGCGAGCTGTAGTCCAATTAGCTTAACAGTGGTAGGAAAGATAATGGGATTTGTGAAAATGTAATAAAAGCACATCGAGAAACTGAAAATATAATCGAGTAGACTGCATGGATTTCAAAAGGGACGGTCACGCTTGACCAATCTTATTGAATTCTGTGAAAGAGATAAATCGGCAGAGAGATTTAAGGGGAAATTCCAGAGCTTAGGACCTTGGCAACTGAAGCCACAGCCGCCCAACACGGAACAATGGAAATTGAAAAAAATCTATCATTCCCTACTGGAGAATGCCCTGTCCCTGAATTAGAAGTATGTGTTTTTTTAAAGCTGCATGTTTTGCAGGGTTGATCATTAATGCTGTGGAGTGTGATTGTTACTATGCAATGCAACAAATGGTTTTGTGCAAAGGTTTGTTAGCTGACTTCTTTAAAATGGTCTTGTCCTGCTTCCACACTGAGCACCCTTCACTTCATTTGGTATTTGGAAATATGATTCTTTCCAAAAATCAAGTTATTAAAAGTAGATTATAAATATATATATATTGACTCATTGTATATACCCTTGGTGTTGAACATAGAACATAGAAAATACAGCACAGAACAGGCCCTTCGGCCCACGATGTTGTGCCGAACCTTTGTCCTAGATTAATCATAGATTATCATTGAATTTACAGTGCAGAAGGAGGCCATTCGGCCCCCTGAGTCTGCACCAGCTCTTGGAAAGAGCACCCCACCCAAACCCAACAGCTCCACCCAACACCAAGGGCAATTTTGGACACTAAGGGCAATTTATCATGGCCAATCCACCTACCCTGCACATCTTTGGACTGTGGGAGGAAACCGGAGCACCCGGAGGAAACCCACGCAGACACGGGGAGGACGTGCAGACTCCGCACAGACAGTGACCCAAGCCGGAATCGAACCTGGGACCCTGGAGCTGTGAAGCAATTGTACGCTCCACAATGCTACCGTGCTGCCCTTAAAAACAAATAAATCTACACTATATCATTTTACCGTAATCCATGAACCATCCAATAGCTGCTTGAAGGTCCCTAATGTTTCCGACTCAACTACTTCCACAGGCAGTGCATTCCATGCCCCCACTACTCTCTGGGTAAAGAACCTACCTCTGATATCCCTCCTATATCTTCCACCTTTCACCTTAAATTTATGTCCCCTTGTAATGGTTTGTTCCACCCGGGGAAAAAGTCTCTGACTGTCTACTCTATCTATTCCCCTGATCATCTTATAAACCTCTATCAAGTCGCCCCTCGTCCTTCTCCGTTCTAATGAGAAAAGGCCTAGCACCCTCAACCTTTCCTCGTAAGACCTACTCTCCATTCCAGGTAACATCCTGGTAAATCTTCTTTGCACCTTTTCCAAAGCTTCCACAGAAGAGAGTAAAATATTTGTATTCCAATGACTGAAGATACAGTTTCAACGGTCATTGTGTCCAAATGAAAAGCTACTTGGTCTTTGCATAAATGTGTCTTTTTTTTTGTAAAGTGCAAATAAACCAATCACCAGAAAGTTAAAGTAGATGGAAGAATCGGCAGGATCATGCAGTATATGGAAACTGAAGATGTTCAGTAATTGTCACTGACGATGAATTGAAAGATTTTGTTGTGGTTGGTCCCTGTGATGTGAAACAACCTTTTCTTGTATGGAGGGACTTGTGGAAGTCCTCCATCCCTATTTTCCACTCACTGCAAGTGGATAGCACTGTGGCTTCACAGCGCCAGGGTCCAAGGTTCGATTCCCCGTTGGGTCACTGTCTGTGCGGAGTCTGCACGTTCTCCCCGTGTCTGCATGGGTTTCCTCCGGGTGCTCCGGTTTCCTCCCACAGTCCAAAGACGTGCAGGTTAGGTGGATTGGCCATGCTAAATTGCCCTTCGTGTCCAAAAAAAGGTTAGATGGGCTTATTGGGCCACGGGGATAGGGTGGAATTGAGGGCTTAAGTGGGTCAGTGCAGACTCGATGGGCCAAATGGCCTCCTTCTGCACTGTATGTTCAATGTACATGAAGACTTTTTATAAATTTAGAGTACCCAATTATTTTTTCCCCAATTAAGGGGCAATTTAGTGTGCCCAATCCACCTACCCTGCACACCTTTGGGTTGTGGGGGTGAAACCCAAGCCATCATGGGGAGAATGTGCAAACCGGGGCAGAGATTGAACCCGGGACCTCTGCGCTGTAGGCAGCAGTGCTAACGACTGCGCCACCGTGCCACCCCACATGAAGACTTTAAATACTAGGGCAATTCTGTTTTTACTTTTAGATTACACCACTTGGAAAGAAAGAGATAAAGGCGGCTGACCTGGTACGACAGCTACAGATGGAAGCTGATGAGCAACGAAAACAGAAGAAACGACAAAATATTTCTGGACTTCACAAGTCAGTAACACACAAATGCTTTTTCGTTGGTTTTGTTGTAGCATCTCTCTTATTGTTAACTTTTGTATACCCATTACTGCTCAGGTACTTATTTTTCACTTGAAGTAGTGCAAGGAAGCTTAGCCACACATTCTTCTGGCAGTCTGCTGGGGGTGGATTCGGGGCAGAGTAGAACCTCTGGACGTAACGCAGGTCGACCCAGCTTAATGGTCTTTTTGTTTACAAACTGCCTGTCTTTCCCCCCTCCTAAGACATCAATTCTCTGCCGGGTTGTATCCCACAGTGTCATGCAGTTTCTCGTTTCACACTCAAATAGTAACTCATGGGAACAATTCATCCATGAGATCAAATCCAAATCTGATCCTATTCCCAGCTGTAAAATCTTTCACTTGAGGGCTGCGACAATGACAATCAGGGGCAGGAATATCTTAGGCTGAGATCAGTTTTAGGGCCATCCAGACTGCGAGCTGATTCAAGACAGGTCAGCTATTGAACTTGGGACTTTCTTCGTTGTATGATGCAGTGTCTGACTAGATAAATGCAGTGAACCATTGGAGAGATTGTAAGTTTATTCACTGGGATGAATTCATTGACATTCTGTGTTAGCATTATCCACTGTTAGACCTCGGTCACCAGTATCTCGAAAAAGTATTTATTGTTGCCTCAAGTAAAAAAGGTTGGGCTGTTCTCCAGGAGAAAAGAAGGTTGAGAGGAGATTTGAAAGAGGTATTTGTGCAAGTCCTCCATCCCTATTTTCCACTCACTACATGAAGACTTTAAATACTACGGCAATTCTGAGAGATCTGGACAGAGTAGACGGGGAGAAACTGTCCCCATTGGTGAAAGGATTGAGAACCAGAGCACACAGATTTCAGGTAATTGACAAAAGAAGCAATGGTTGGGCGACACGTGGCACAATGGTTAGTATTGCTGCCTACGGCGCTGAGGATACGGGTTCAATCCCGGCCCTGGGTCACTGTCCGTGTGGAGGTTACACATTCTCCCCGTGTCTGCGTGGGTCTCACCCCCACAACCCAAAGATGTGCAGGGTAGGCGGATTGGCCATGTTAAATTGCCCCTTAATTGGAAAAAAAGAATTGGGTACTCTAAATGGTTTGAAAAATCTACTCAGAATTCCTTGCAAGGGAAATCAATGAAAGCTGGATGAACTTAATTGTATTGTTCTCCATAACCCGAGTCCTCGGTGCCGTGAGGCAGCAGTGCTAACCATGGTGCCACCCCGAATTCTGAGTAGATTTAAGGGTTTAAAGAAATACTATTATATTAAAATGATAACAGCCATAGTCCATTCTTAGACTTTTGATATAAATTGCACCATATAAAATGTGCAACAACTTAGCTGCACAGTAGAATGTGTGAGACAAAAAGATTAATTCACAATAATTAGTGAAAATGAAGGGGCTTTAATGTAGAATTACAGCAATGTGGTGTGGCGCGTGCTGAATAGTGTATAAAAAATAATACCGGGGCCACAGACTACCCATGAATTTTATGTACGCTGGTCTTTCTGTTTCCAGATATCTCCAATTACTTAATGGAAAAGAAAATTTTCCTTGCTTAGTCGATGCTGAAGATCATGCAATTTCCTTTCCACCAATCACAAACAGTGATAAAACAAAGGTAGGTTTCCTAATGCATTTAATAATTAGCCATAGCCCCTTACAACAAGAGGTCAAGAATGAGTTTTCCCATGAAACCTATACTTAACAACACTGCTCCTCAGAAAAAGCTTTTACAAGTAGTACATGCAAAAAGCAAACTGAAATAACTTATTGTTCTTGTGGGTGGATCTGTCGTGAAATTGAGAATATTTTAGGGGATTTAAGAGCAATGGGTTGGATACTTCTATTATGGAACCAAAGTTCAAATCCAGCCTATTCTGATGCCAGACTATCTGTTAATTTGGGTGGTTATAATCCATTTTGATGGAATTGGACCTATAGCACAAAACTACCAGTTAGCAATATCGGCAGTGTCACTCCGAAAGGGAGGACAGAAAGCCTTTAGCAGGAAATGGAAATGTTTCACACTGATATGGGAGAGATTCTCTTCGATAATGTTTGGGTAGGTGAGTGAGGCGGTGCATGATCCATGTTCCTTAATGTTGGCTCAGGATAACGGAAATGGAAATTGTTCTATTCCCGAGGACTTGAAATCCCCCAGTTTGATTGGGATAAGTAAACTCATAAACAAAAGGGCTGTTTTATGTCCAATTGTAAAGATGTTGACCCATCCCTGAGCAGAGAAGTACTGATGAAGCAAACTTGCTATTCTCAGCATTCCTCTGTTCATGATGTTTTTAATAGAATTAAATAATATGAAATTTCCACTTGATTTTACAAAATCTTTCTTCCCAATTTTCTCCCCTTCGTTGCTGAAGACAGTGGAGCCTTGCTATGTAATGATTTGAAAAATTTCAGTCACCAGACAATTGAGCTTCTAATGCCGCCTGACTATTTTAATGTGGAGGTGCATTGCATCCTAGCTCAATCCTTGTCCTCTAATATCCATATACACTCACTTCCAGTAGGTAATCAGGAGTAGCAATTCTAGCCAAAAGTTCTTCCTTTTCTCTCTCAATTTGGGCATTGAAACCAGCTTTTGCTCTTCTGTCACACCCTGTGGAGTCAGGTTAAATCAGTACTGTTTGGCAATTAAACCTGGCTCCTGCCTTGCCTTTCTGTGGCACCGGGCGTTGCCAGTGAGCTATTGGGAGAACCAAACAAGATTTTCTTTCTTACTTTAATTTTGTAGAAAATTGGTGTGAACAGACAGTGTTAGCTGTGGCTTATTTGGTATTACACTCACCGCTGCACCACCGTGCCGCCTGCACACTCACCGCTGCACCACCGTGCCGCCTGCACACTCACCGCTGCACCACCGTGCCGCCTGCACACTCACCGCTGCACCACCGTGCCGCCTGCACACTCACCGCTGCACCACCGTGCCGCCTGCACACTCACCGCTGCACCACCGTGCCGCCTGCACACTCACCGCTGCACCACCGTGCCGCCTGCACACTCACCGCTGCACCACCGTGCCGCCTGCACACTCACCGCTGCACCACCGTGCCGCCTGCACACTCACCGCTGCACCACCGTGCCGCCTGCACACTCACCGCTGCACCACCGTGCCGCCTGCACACTCACCGCTGCACCACCGTGCCGCCTGCACACTCACCGCTGCACCACCGTGCCGCCTGCACACTCACCGCTGCACCACCGTGCCGCCCGCACACTCACCACCGTGCCGCCCGCGCACTCACCACCGTGCCGCCCGCGCACTCACCACCGTGCCGCCCGCACACTCACCACCGTGCCGCCCGCACACTCCCCACCGTGCCGCCCGCACACTCCCCACCGTGCCGCCCGCGCACTCCCCACCGTGCCGCCCGCACACTCCCCACCGTGCCGCCCGCACACTCCCCACCGTGCCGCCCGCGCACTCCCCACCGTGCCGCCCGCACACTCCCCACCGTGCCGCCCGCGCACTCCCCACCGTGCCGCCCGCGCACTCCCCACCGTGCCGCCCGCGCACTCCCCACCGTGCCGCCCGCGCACTCCCCACCGTGCCGCCCGCGCACTCCCCACCGTGCCGCCCGCGCACTCCCCACCGTGCCGCCCGCGCACTCCCCACCGTGCCGCCCGCGCACTCCCCACCGTGCCGCCCGCGCACTCCCCACCGTGCCGCCCGCGCACTCCCCACCGTGCCGCCCGCGCACTCCCCACCGTGCCGCCCGCGCACTCCCCACCGTGCCGCCCGCGCACTCCCCACCGTGCCGCCCGCGCACTCCCCACCGTGCCGCCCGCGCACTCCCCACCGTGCCGCCCGCGCACTCCCCACCGTGCCGCCCGCGCACTCCCCACCGTGCCGCCCGCGCACTCCCCACCGTGCCGCCCGCGCACTCCCCACCGTGCCGCCCGCGCACTCCCCACCGTGCCGCCCGCGCACTCCCCACCGTGCCGCCCGCGCACTCCCCACCGTGCCGCCCGCGCACTCCCCACCGTGCCGCCCGCGCACTCCCCACCGTGCCGCCCGCGCACTCCCCACCGTGCCGCCCGCGCACTCCCCACCGTGCCGCCCGCGCACTCCCCACCGTGCCGCCCGCGCACTCCCCACCGTGCCGCCCGCGCACTCCCCACCGTGCCGCCCGCGCACTCACCACCGTGCCGCCCGCGCACTCACCACCGTGCCGCCCGCGCACTCACCACCGTGCCGCCCGCGCACTCACCACCGTGCCGCCCGCGCACTCACCACCGTGCCGCCCGCGCACTCACCACCGTGCCGCCCGCGCACTCACCACCGTGCCGCCCGCGCACTCACCACCGTGCCGCCCGCGCACTCACCACCGTGCCGCCCGCGCACTCACCACCGTGCCGCCCGCGCACTCACCACCGTGCCGCCCGCGCACTCACCACCGTGCCGCCCGCGCACTCACCACCGTGCCGCCCGCGCACTCACCACCGTGCCGCCCGCGCACTCACCACCGTGCCGCCCGCGCACTCACCACCGTGCCGCCCGCGCACTCACCACCGTGCCGCCCGCGCACTCACCACCGTGCCGCCCGCGCACTCACCACCGTGCCGCCCGCGCACTCACCACCGTGCCGCCCGCGCACTCACCACCGTGCCGCCCGCGCACTCACCACCGTGCCGCCCGCGCACTCACCACCGTGCCGCCCGCGCACTCACCACCGTGCCGCCCGCGCACTCACCACCGTGCCGCCCGCGCACTCACCACCGTGCCGCCCGCGCACTCACCACCGTGCCGCCCGCGCACTCACCACCGTGCCGCCCGCGCACTCACCACCGTGCCGCCCGCGCACTCACCACCGTGCCGCCCGCGCACTCACCACCGTGCCGCCCGCGCACTCACCACCGTGCCGCCCGCGCACTCACCACCGTGCCGCCCGCGCACTCACCACCGTGCCGCCCGCGCACTCAACCACCGTGCCGCCCGCGCACTCACCACCGTGCCGCCCGCGCACTCACCACCGTGCCGCCCGCGCACTCACCACCGTGCCGCCCGCGCACTCACCACCGTGCCGCCCGCGCACTCACCACCGTGCCGCCCGCGCACTCACCACCGTGCCGCCCGCGCACTCACCACCGTGCCGCCCGCGCACTCACCACCGTGCCGCCCGCGCACTCACCACCGTGCCGCCCGCGCACTCACCACCGTGCCGCCCGCGCACTCACCACCGTGCCGCCCGCGCACTCACCACCGTGCCGCCCGCGCACTCACCACCGTGCCGCCCGCGCACTCACCACCGTGCCGCCCGCGCACTCACCACCGTGCCGCCCGCGCACTCACCACCGTGCCGCCCGCGCACTCACCACCGTGCCGCCCGCGCACTCACCACCGTGCCGCCCGCGCACTCACCACCGTGCCGCCCGCGCACTCACCACCGTGCCGCCCGCGCACTCACCACCGTGCCGCCCGCGCACTCACCACCGTGCCGCCCGCGCACTCACCACCGTGCCGCCCGCGCACTCACCACCGTGCCGCCCGCGCACTCACCACCGTGCCGCCCGCGCACTCACCACCGTGCCGCCCGCGCACTCACCACCGTGCCGCCCGCGCACTCACCACCGTGCCGCCCGCGCACTCACCACCGTGCCGCCCGCGCACTCACCACCGTGCCGCCCGCGCACTCACCACCGTGCCGCCCGCGCACTCACCACCGTGCCGCCCGCGCACTCACCACCGTGCCGCCCGCGCACTCACCACCGTGCCGCCCGCGCACTCACCACCGTGCCGCCCGCGCACTCACCACCGTGCCGCCCGCGCACTCACCACCGTGCCGCCCGCGCACTCACCACCGTGCCGCCCGCGCACTCACCACCGTGCCGCCCGCGCACTCACCACCGTGCCGCCCGCGCACTCACCACCGTGCCGCCCGCGCACTCACCACCGTGCCGCCCGCGCACTCACCACCGTGCCGCCCGCGCACTCACCACCGTGCCGCCCGCACACACCTTCTGAGTCAGACATTGTTAGTTCTTGTCTCGCGCGGCATGAATGGAACAAAAATTTCAAGGCTGGCGTTCCGATGCAGTTTGAGGGAGTTGTGCACTGCTGGATATGCCATCCTTCACATAAGACATTAAACTGAGGCCCTGTCTGCCCCCTCGGGTGAATGTAAAAGATCCCATGGCACTATTCCAAAGGGCAGGAAGTTAAGTTCTGCTTCCTCAGGACAAAAGAACATGAAGTTGTAGCTCGTGGGGTTTGAATGCAGCAGGTTAATTGAACAGCTGCAAAGGCTTGATCCAGACTGAGGGCGAGCCTGCGAAGCAGCTAATTCTACCTGAGGCAGGAGCAGCGCTCCGAAAGCTAGTGATTTGAAATAAACCTGTTGGACTTCAACCTGGTGTAAGACTTCTTACTGTGATCACAAACTATACACAGGACTTTTAAAGTGACCATACAACAGCCCCAAATATATCACCCCTCCTCCTTTACTTCTAAGGTCCCATAACAACAATTAACCGAAGTACTTCTACATAGTCATCAAAACATATATATAAGGGCAGGCAAAGGATCTTTTCGCAGTAATAATCCAGTTAATAAGAAACACAGTCAGATGGGCGTCTATTTTGCTCTGGTTGGCTGCGCACTTCAGAGATTTGGTTGTACTTGACCTTAGAGGTACTCTCCAGGTCTTCAGTGGATGACTCTACTCTAGAAGACATTTCAGTCTCTTTTACAGAAGGAAGACTAGTAGCAGCAGGGGGTTCTTCGGCAATCTCACTTTCTGCGTGTAGGAGACGGGGCCAGTTTGAGCCAATACAGTTGCAGGAACCCACTTCTCGCTGGTTGTAAAGCTGCTCTCCTTTCGGAATTATTTTCTCTTCAACGATTTATTGAACCTTGGGCCATGGAGGCTTTCAGTGCGTGCTTCAAGGGCGGGGAAAACCTTTCGGCTAAACCATTCATGGATGGGTGGTAAGGTGTTGATTTGATGTGTTGGATACCACTCGTCTTCATAGTCTTGAAACTCCTGAGCTATGAATTGTGGATCTCATTGAGCTTTTCGATGGTTTGTTCCACAGTTGTTGACTTCATTCGGACCACCTCAGGCCATTTGGAGTGTGCATCACAACAACCATGAACGTGTGCCCCTCGTATGGGCCAGCAAAGTCAATGTGTAGACATTGCCACGGCATGTTCGGCCACTCCCATGCAATGGGGACAATGGCAGTGCGTTTCTTACCCGTGCACATGACTGGCACAGTCCTGCTTTTTCCTCGATCCGGGCACAGATTCCTGACCACCAGAAGTAGCTCCTCGCGAGTTCCTTCATTTGAACTATTCCAATGAGTTTTCTGGAAATATACAGCTTTGATTTTGATGAAGATTAATCCAGACTCCAAACGTTAGCTCTGTTCTCGCTCCACAATTGCTGTCAGACCCACTTAGAATTTCCAGTATTGTCTGTTTTGCCTTTAATTCAGGATGCATTTCCCACTACCCTCCCTTTTAACACCATTTCCAGTACCTTCACCATCCCTGGATCATTTCTGGTTTGTCGTGGGACCTGAACGGCAGTCACTGGGCCGTAGTCTATGTGCGAATCACTACTGAGTAGTATCTGACCAGCAGACAGGCAAACGAGACTGTGCATCAGCATTGTCATGGCTCTCTGATTGGCGGTATTTGATCTTATAAGAATGTGAAGATAATATTAAAGACCATTGTTGAATTCTGCTTGCTGCCAAGGAAGGAAAACTCTTATGTGGCCCAAAAATAGCTGTTCAGGGCCTGTGGTCCATCAATGATGACCATACAAGTATTGGTGAAATGTTCTCACATCAGAAACAATACACAGTGCTTCCTTCTCCAACAGGGCGTAATTTGATTCAGCACTTGTTAAGATATACAACGCAAAAGCTATTGGTCTTTCTTGTCCTGAAGGTAGTCTGTGTGACACCACCACCCCAGCTCCCTACAGCGAGGCATCACAGACAAGTTGTAGTGGCAACTTCGAGTTGAAATGTACCAACACTTCTGACTTTGCTTCTTTAACTGACCCATAAGCATTTTCACATTCTGATGTCTGTTGCCATGCCTGATGTATGCACAACAGATTGCTAATAGTCTAAGCAGGATCGCTAGATTCAAAGCAAATTTCCCATAATTGTTCGTTAATCCTAACGTTCCATGGAGCCTCCATGATAGAACCCATCTTCTTAGGAGCCGTGCTGTCGATGACATGGCCTAAATATTGTTTGGCGTTGAATGAAGTCACACTTATCTTTCCTGACACGAAGACCATGCGTCTGAAGGTGTTTCAATCTGGCTTCTTGGTTACATAAATGTTCCTGTTTATTGGCACCAGTAATCAGTATGTTGTTAAGGTAACATTGTACCCCCTGCAGACTGCATAACATCTGGACTGTTGAAAGAAAGCAGGTGCCTACATTATGCCAAAAGGTAATTTCTTATAGTGGAATAGTCTTTTGTGTGTTATAATGGTGAGCAGGTGTTGAGATTCAATTGCAATATTCATTTGCAGATAGGCTTGTGATAGGTCGATCTTGCTGAACCTCTGTCCTCCTGCTAGGCCGCGATCAAATCTTCAATCAATGATAGCGGGTATTGATTCACGCATAAAACCAGATTGATGGTTGTTTTGAAATCTCCGCATAAGTGTATACTCCCGTCCTACTTCATGACAGGCACAGTAGGCCCTGCCCAGTTACTATTCTTGACAGGTTCTAAGACTCCTGTATCTACAAATCTCATGAGTTTACATTCTACCTTTGGGTTGCTCTAGCCTTGGGACTCTTAGGCCGGCTGTTTATCTTAAGTGCTACATGTACTCTTTTCATGGACCCCATTGTGTCTTCAAATACACTACTGTATTTTGCCAAGATCCTCTGTCGATCTTTTAGAATCAGCTGACCTGTTCACGGTGCTCGAGTTCAACTTTATCTTCTCTAATCAAGAGCAGCCAAAGAGAGCTGAAAACCTTCTCGGACAACATGGAGTGGCAGCTCCGCAGTTTACAAACTTAACTCTACTTTGACTATAATATATCCTCTTAGAGGCATTTCCTAGGTGTAGGTCCTCAGGATGACATCTGTTGGCTTTAATGGTAGCTGATTCAATTTTTGCTCATAGGTGGTCTGGGGAATTAGGGAGACGACAGCCCCCGTATCAAACTCCATTTTTATAGGCTTTCCATTTAATTTTGGAACTACCCAGAACCAATGTGATTCACTTTGAACGGAAAGTACATTTAACTTTGGTTCTTCATCGGATTGACTTTGGTTCTTCATCGGATTGATGTGCTGTGTCCTTGTTGTTATTGTTATTTTTCTCTTCCACACTGTAAATTACTTTGGTGGAATTCATTTTGTTTTTCCCTTTAGATGGGTCCTGTTTCTTTCTTTGGACATTCTTTTCTGGGTTACTCCAGCAACTCGCACTATGGCCAACTTTGTCACAATTTTTGTATTGGCTATCTTTGCTCCAGCAATCAGCCTATGAAATGCCCGTTTTTGCACAGATGTGACACGCCTGTTGCAGGGGAGATTTTCTCTGGGCGGCGAGCATTTTGTGGATCCTCGTGCCTGTTCCAAGCTGAGAAGCCTCCTTAGCAGCAAGCTCCATCAGAATGGCTATCTCTAAGGCTCTTTTAAGACTTAAATTTTGTTTGGTTAGCAGTCTCCACTGTGTGGCCTCATTCCTTAGCCCACACGGTCTCTAATGGTGTCATCCAGAGAGTCACCAAATTCACAATACTCCGCGAGGTCACAACAAATTAGCTGTATTCTCTGCTTCAAGTTGATTTCTTCTGTGAAACACAAAACACTGCAATTATTAATGGTTTGGGTGAATAATGGACGTCTGGTATCTTAGTCAATTCTGAATATGTTTTGCACCCTGTTTTTTTGGGCTAGACCAGACTTCGGAGTAGGTTTAAGGTTTTACTGCCAATGGTGCGAAGGCAAACGGGCCAGAGAGAGAAAACAGAGTCAATATTTTGAATCCGTTTGACCCTTCACTACTAAAACAAATTACCTGGTCATTATCACATCTGCTTGTGGGAGCTTGCTGTGTACAAATTGGCTACCATGTTTCCTACATTACAACAAAAACTACACTTCAAAAGTACGGAATTGGATGTAAAGTGCTTTGCAATGTTCTCAGCTCATGAACAGGCCTTTAGAATCCATAGAATCCCGACAGTGCAGAAGGAGGCTATTTGGCCCGTCGAATCTGCACCGACCCTCTAAAAGAGCATCCCTATCTAGGCCCACTCCCCCACCCTACCCCCGTAACATTGATCATGGCCAATTCACCTAACCTGCGCATCTTTGGACTGTGGGAGGAAACTGGAGCACCCGGAGGAAACCCACGCAGACACGGGGGAGAACGTGCAAACTCCGCACAGGAACATAGTAAGAGGAGTAGGCCATTCAACCACTCCATATACCTGCTGTTGGCATATATCCCTGAATATCGATCTCAGATTTAAAATTAACAACTGTTCCAGCTTCAACGTCTGTGTGTGGGAGAGAGTCCCAAACATCTACCACCCTTTGAGTGAAGAAGTGCTTCCCAACGTCTCTCCTGAATGGTCTGGCCCTAATTTTTAGACTATGCCCCCTAGTTTTAGAATCTCCAATCAATGGAAATATTTTATAGAATATAGAACATAGTGCAGAAGGAGGCCATTCGGCCCATTGAGTCTGCACCGATCCACTTAAGCCCTCACTTCCATCCCATCCCGGTAACTCAATAACCCTTCCTAACCTTTCTGATCACGAAGGGCAATTTATCATGGCCAATCCACCTAACCTGCACGTCTTTGGACTGGGAGGAAACCGGAGCACCCGGACGAAACCCACGCAGACACGGGGAGAACGTGCAGACAGTGACCCAGCGGGGAATCGAACCTGGGACCCTGGCGCTGTGAAGCCACAGTGCTATCCACTTGTGTTACCGTGCTGCCCTGTCTTTCCCTGTTAATATCTTGAATACTTCAATCAGATCACCCTTTAACTGTCTAAATTCTAGTGAAAACAGGCATTATTTGTGTAATCTCTCCTCCTAACTCAACCCCTATAGTCCAGGTATCATTTTTGTAAACCTACGTTGCTCTCCCGCCAAGGCCAAAATATCCTTCCTGAGGTGTGGTGCCCAGAACTGCTCCGTGACTCCAAGTGGGATCGAACCAGGGTTTTGTAAAGTTGCAGCATAACCCCTGTGTCTTTATACTCCAGTCCTCCAGATATAAGGTCTAGCATTCCATTAGCCTTTTTGATTATTTCTGCACTTGTTCCTGGCATTTTAAGGACCTATGCATCTGAATTTCAAGTCTCTTTGGACATCCACTGTACCTAACCTCGTTCCATTTAGAAAGTACTCTGCTCTATCCTTTTTTGGTGCAGAATGGATACCCTCACACTTGCTTACATTAAATTCCATTTGCCACAATTTTTCCCATTCACCTAGTCTGTCAATATCTCATTGCAATTTTCTGCTGTCATTTAGGCTGTCTACAATGCCGCCTAACTTTGTATCATCAGCAAGTTTGGATGTATGACTTTCTATGCCACCATCCAAGTCATTAATGAATAGTGTGGATAATTGAGGCCCCAACACAGATCCCGGTGGTAAACCACTAGTCACCTCCTGCCAATTAGAGTAATAACCTATTATCCCCACTCTGTCGACTGCCATCCAACCAATTTTCCAACCATGTCATAATTTGCCCTCAACTACGTGGGTTTCCACCTAAGTTAACAGTCTCTTGTGTGGGACTTTATCAAATGCCTTCTGGAAATCCATATAAATAACATCCATCAACATTCCCCTGTCCATTACCTTAGTGTCCTCTTCAAAAAATTCCTTCATTTCACAAATCCATGCTGGGTCTCCCTGATTAACCAAAATTTTTCGAGGTGTTCAGTTACCCCATCTCTAATTATAAACTCCAGCAATTTCCCCACCACAGATGTTGGGCTAACCAGTCTGTAATTCCCTGGTTTCCCCCTCCTTAAAAAGTGGAGTGACATGTGAATTGACAGACCGTCACCCAAGGCCGGGATCGAACCCTGGTCTGTGGCACTGAAACAGCAGTGATAACCACAGTACCACCATGCTGCCCTGTAATGTAAGTCTCTTTTTTTAAATACATGAAAGCAAGTTGCTGCAATGTTCAGTGCTTCAAGAGGTTTTTTTTCCAATTAAGGGGCAATTTAGCATTGCCAATCCGCCTACCGTGCACATCTTTGGGTTGTGGGGGTGTAACCCACGCAGACACGGGGAGAATGTGCAAACTCCACACGGTCAGTGACCCGGGGCCGGGATCGAACCCGGATCCTCGGCACCGTGAGGCAGCAGTGCTAACCACTGCACCGCCAAGCGCAAAGTTCAGGTCATTTTGAGGTCATTAATTATTACAAATACGTGAATGATGGGGCTGTTTAGTTTTCAAAACAAAAAATATATAATGATGGTAAAACAATGGTGGGATTCACCGGTGTCGCCCGTGGTGGATCCCGTTGACGAGCAAGAACAGAAAATTTGGTGTTCCAACTTTCAGCGGCACCGAAATATCCCAGCCACGAACCAGGACGGAAGATTTCGGCCATAAAGTCGACCAGAATCTGCATAAAAGAAAGGCGTTAACGTTCTTCCTTCAGAATTGAACCCTCTCCCCACGATTATATTTTTCATGTTGATCGATAACATCTTGTTTTGTTTTCAGATTAGAAAAAGCACCAGTCAGCTGTTCTTGGAAGTAACCAGTTCCACGAGCCTGCAGGTCTGCAAAAATGTGATGGACTGTCTGATTGTGGTCAGTAACACCAAACCTCCTCCCACATTCAATTGTAGCCGGTGATACTTGCTGTTGGTCTGTTTTGTTTCCTTTGTCCTGTCGCTACTGGTTACACGTTAAGTCTCTAATTATCCTTACTCACATGTTAGCCATGCAGTTTTATTGGATGAGGGACGTTTGCTCGCTACATATTGAACCAATACTACCTTTAGTCGTATTTAGCTTTGGAGATTTTACTCTGCACAGTTTTAGTGTTGCCCTCAAAGTGTATTTGTTCGGTGTAGCCAGTTTTTTCAGTGCGTAGTCCCCTTAAATCTTCTTGCATGTGTTATTTGACATGGTACAGGATCTGCGTGGTGCTTGCTAAACAATTACCTGGCCGCGCAGCTTAACGGGAAAGGTTGCACACTTTCAAAAGCAAGGTATTGGTGGGTTTTCCCCTGCCCACGCTTTGAGAGTCGAGGCAGTGAACAGGTACCGTTACAGTGTAGGAATGCCGCCACTGACAGATGCTCGGGTCTCAATTTGGTGTTGCTAATTATAAATTATCTGGGGTTCAGAAAGCACAATAGACCCTCAGAAATACCATGTCCGATTAATCACAGGAGCCACAAACTCTCATCAGGAACCCTCCGGTGAATTGCTGAAGCCTCCACGATGGTCGGAGGCAATTGTTTAATGAGTTTGTCAGTTTCAATCTAAGTTTGGCATTTAGTTTAGACTCTGATATCTTTCATAGAATGATTAGTGGATAAATGTATACTGTCTCGCAATGAATAACGCAAATTCTTAGTGGTGTCATTTGAGCAGCTGCTGAATATAAGCAGTCTTCCTTCATACAATGCCTGATATCTTTATTGCACCGAGGAATTCAACCCCTTTATTGTAGTTTAAACCTACTGTACAATTATTAAGTATTAGACCACCGTGCTCTCTGTTAACCACACAATAGTGTGTAATACCAATGGGTGGGTCTCTGAAAATTCCATCTAGTGTTCCTCGGTGTCAGATTCCCAAAACATTCAAGGGCATGAGCTTTTCACAGGTCTTGATGTGCACAGTAGGTGTGAATTAATGTACGGTGCATTCATGCTTTGTCTGCTTGCTACTGGTACAAAGCCGAAACCACTTTGTAGTGCTGTATATAATAGCACTGAACTGGAGTGCCACTACCATCTCCAGGAAATCTCCCCCTGCTTTTCTCCAATGTCAGGCTGTATATTTACCACGACTGCAGCATCAGTGTTGTTTAGATGCACCTACAAGTGGCTGGCGTGACGTTGTTTCAGAACAAGCACAACACCCCAAAGTTTGAACTACTGATTATGTTTCGCCATGTTTTTGCCACTCTGTAATTATGGATCGTCTTTGTTGATGAAACATTGGAGCTGGGAGGAAAGATTTAAGTTTTAATATTCATTGATTCAATGTCCAGTTTGTCAGAAGAAACCTCAACGGGCACCTTGTTAAATTTGAAAACAGCAGAGAGAGAGTTTGGATGATTCAGCGGCTGCCCCGTTAACTCAATGAGAGGAATTTGAATCAGGCGCAGACTGGGTGTAAATTTCTCCTCTCTGTGAATTTGGCAGCGTCAGTCCAGTGAACAGTGGCCGTTTGCGGCCAGCACATGACTATCTGGAATTTGGGCATTTCTTAGTGGCATTTTCTTATTTTTAAATAAATTTAGAGTACCCAATTCTTTTTTTTCCAATTAAGGGGAAATTTAGCATGGCCAATCCAGCTACCCGGCACATCTTTGGGTTTGTGGGGGTGAGACCCACGCAGACACGGGGAGAATGTGCAAACTCCACACGGACAATGACCCAGGGCGGGATCGAACCCGCGTTGTGAGCCAACCGTGCTAACCACTGTGCTGCCCCTTAGTGGCATTGTCAACAATTGCTCCAGGGACAATCCAGAGAGGCTTCGCGGCCCTTGGACAAGCATTGCCTGGTGCCAGTTTTGTAGAAATAATGTAAGAGCGCATTTAAACTTGGGTTTGGGAATCATTTATAAAACAATAATTCGAACTATTATAATCGGCTACACTCTGTACCACAGTGTTGCCCTGTACATTTCCTTTTGTACTGAGCACCATGCCCTCTGTAACACGGAAATCATGCGCTTTATTAACCTCTGACAATAGGAACACGTTGACAGGATCATGCTCTGGTTGAGCTCGCTGTCCCCTTTGTCTAAATAAACCGCCTGTGAGAAATAGGTGCCTGAGGAAGCATTCGGTTGGAAAATAGTGCATTGGCTGCTATGTGCCATATGCCATGGAAGATTGGTTTACAGAAACTTCATAAAACAATGCAGCTAATTTAATGGTACCTTTTAGTACTCACAACACAATCACTTTTCTGCGGTCTCTCTTACATGTACTGCGCTGTCACTGCTGGTAACCCTGATTCAGAAGCATGGCAAAATAAATCAGATGGCACTATTGATACCCACTTCAATTGCTATTCCTTCAGCCAGTGTCATTGTCACCAGCAACAGAATACTAGGTGGCTGGCAGGTTGCAAACTGCTCTCCTTAGATGCTGCCACCACATTAAGCGTAATGTTTAATACATAACCGATGAAGAAACTATGATATTTGGGATGGCGGCCACTGGACAGTATGACCTGGGAATGAGATTATTGGTCCATGTGCTGACCGAAACATGGGTCAATGCCGGCCATCATTGGATTGCAGGGAATTGAGCATTTGTGCTGAAGCTGTGCACCTCTAACTGAGGACCCAACGTTCAGTAAGATGTGATGTTTATCCGTGGAATGGTCAAGAAGAGATCTCCATGCACTCCCCCATTTAATGGTACAATAAGTACAGTCTCTTTGGGATTGGGTTAGCTCCATGGTGATGCGTCAGATGAATGAAGATTGGAACCGAAGTAATGCTCTTCGGCAGATGTAGTAATCCAATCCTTAGGCTAAACTTCACATTATTCCACAGCACTCTTGGCGAACAACCTGGCATGTTCGTGCATCTTGGAAGTATAATCCTGTCACTGGGGCTAGGATTGTTCCCAATTAGCTCCAGATAATCCTGCAAAGCAGTGTCTGAACAGAAATTATGGTTGTGGTTGCATATGAATTGGGTAACTTTATTATTAGCTATTGTCAGCCTGTGCTGCATTCCTTGGACTTTGGAAATCGGTGCAGGAATGGAGAATGTGCACTCTATTAGACTGTCTGTTTAGTGGATTTCTCAGTTTAGTTTGTAGAATCTCAAGCACATGGCAGACCCCACCCTCGGGAGCAGTCATATACACTGACATTTGAAGAAGTATGGAATGTAATGGAGTAGAAAGAAGTCATTCATTCCATTGTGTTTGTGTCAATTCTCTGAAACAACGATTCGCTTTGTTCTGTTCCACTCAGTCCCATTGCACACCTTGTTTCTTAATATCATTACATTTTAGTATCATTACATGTTTTCTGTCAGAGTCCCAGTTTACAGGCCAATTAAGCTCATGGGCTGGTTGAATTGTATGTACCATTTTCCCCACTGGAGAAGGCATAGCAACCACAAACTAAACTTAAATTTATTTTAAAAACAAATGTACATATGTAGTGTCAATAAATTCACCTGGTGTCAACAGATTCACCTGGTGTCGATAGATTCACCTGGTGTCGATAGATTCACCTGGTGTCGACAGATTCCCCTGGTGTCGACAGATTCCCCTGGTGTCGACGGGTTCACCTGGTGTCGACGGGTTCACCTGGTGTCGACGGGTTCACCTGGTGTCGACGGGTTCACCTGGAGTCGACGGGTTCACCTGGAGTCGACGGGTTCACCTGGAGTCGACGGGTTCACCTGGAGTCGACGGGTTCACCTGGAGTCGACGGGTTCACCTGGAGTCGACGGGTTCACCTGGAGTCGACGGGTTCACCTGGAGTCGACGGGTTCACCTGGAGTCGACGGGTTCACCTGGAGTCGACGGGTTCACCTGGAGTCGACGGGTTCACCTGGAGTCGACGGGTTCACCTGGAGTCGACGGGTTCACCTGGAGTCGACGGGTTCACCTGGAGTCGACGGGTTCACCTGGAGTCGACGGGTTCACCTGGAGTCGACGGGTTCACCTGGAGTCGACGGGTTCACCTGGAGTCGACGGGTTCACCTGGTGTCGACGGGTTCACCTGGTGTCGACGGGTTCACCTGGTGTCGACGGGTTCACCTGGTGTCGACGGGTTCACCTGGTGTCGACGGGTTCACCTGGTGTCGACGGGTTCACCTGGTGTCCAGAGATTCAATTAGTATCCATAGACTCACCTGGTGTCCATAGATTCACGCATCAATGAATCATTAACCGTTCCTTATCTTCACTGTGATTTTAATGCTGGTGCTACTTTGCTGCTCATGTGCTTGGCTTGTGTCTCCTGTACATGAAGAATAGTTCAGGAACCTGGAGAATAAGACCCCAGTGCCATTGGTGAATGCTGAGTGATCAGTTTGAGAGCATATTGCTGTAGTAATGTCACTGGGTCCACAGGTGATGCAATTAAAAATGTATTTATGCAGGTGAGGATGGCTCTGATAGCTCACTTGATAAATGTGCTTCCCAGAAAGAGCGAGTCCAGTGAGGTCCAGGTTCCAGTCAGTCGGTGCTACAGTCAGTGTGATGGTTGGGCAATTCTATTGACTTTAATGTCCCTATTAGGAGGGAAAAGATAAACTAAGGTTCTTCCTTATGGTTAATCCCATTTTATTTAATTCTACAGTGTAGCCAACACGGAAAGGTTACATACAAATATGATAGCCTTGTTTGTGTGTTTCTTATTTTGGTTGGTTGACTGTATCCCTGTATCTCGGAACAATCTGAAATGCTTTAGTGAACTTCAGTGAAATGTTATAATTGGTGCAGATAACCCTAAGCCTTGACACGTGTTTTTTTTTTAATATAGCGAATGGCAGAACTGAACAAATTCACCTTTGAAAACCAGGAGCCGGAGTCTGTATCTGATGACGAGACTGAGGAAGCGGGTGCTGTGGACCTGACCTTGGTTAAGATGGCCAGTCCTGAACTGATTGTGAAACAAGTCCGTGTTGTAGATGTGGAGGGTAACCTGAAGGTAGTTTACCCGGCCAAAACCGATTTAAACGTGGATGCCCACAATGTCACTGTAATCCGATAGCCACACACGCAACCTCTTAACCCCGTTTTGCACTTTATTTTTGGGTTTCTCTCCTTTTTTTTTTAAACCATTAACCCTCTTTATCCTGATGCTGCTGATTTCATGGATCCTCTGGTAACGTATTAAAGTGGCCACTATTTATCCAGGTTGACCTAGCAGGTTTATCAATCATTTTTCAGCATTGTTTTCACACCATCTCTTCTCAATCCATTGATCTCTTCTAGATTGTCCATGTAAATTCACTGTCTGGTCTCCCAAATGGAGCTTGTCTATTTTCATGAGAAAGGAGATGGTGGTGGCGAGCACCCCCTGGTATAAACCCCAATATAAATCAATACCTTTTAAGAGGAGGGAGGGAGCAAACAAAACTGGACCAGAATACAATGTAATACTACTCAGCAACATAAATCAAGAAAGCTTAAGTGAATGGCAAAGTCTTACTTATCAGAGGAGTAAGCAAAATATTCTAATGAAGAATATCTGTTTGTGAAACAAGTGCATTCAGCAATATTTTGCCAATAAATGTTTACTGCCACAGCAGTTTTCAAATAAAATCTGACACAGTTACTAGTTTCTATCTTTTTAAAAAAACTGTTATCATTTTAAAAGTCCATCCTTTCAGTGCGTGACAGAAAACGTGCTTTGGAAATCGGCACCGAGTTAAGTTGTGCCGTGGTCTGTTCCTGCAGTGGTTCAGCACAAATCTGCTTGGAGGGGCTGGTATGAAGATGATGCTGAGTTCGGGGGAGAAACAAAATAAATCCATCCTGGTTTTGCTGTACGCTATAAAATGACATTACATTAATAAACCGATGTACGAAATGAAACCAGCACCATTGATAAATTATGTGTCATTTGAGAAGTCTACCAGTGTGCTATCAGACTGACTGATTGGATGGTGACTCATTACTAAACACATGTCCTCTTGCTTTCTGTGGAGATGGAATGAAACCTGGTATTCCATGGGCATTGTTGGGCCTCTGCTATCCAGCATTATTGCCCTGGTCAACGGCAAGGAGCATTGTAATCAAGCCTTAACCCATACGCACTATTCCCGAAAAAGTGTGTTTGAATCAGGCTGCACCGCAGCAAGGAATAGAAACATTGACAGATTTTTCAACTTTTTACTAACCTGTGGCAACAGGAGCATCCATGTCATACCAGCTGAGGGCTAATACCAGCATGGTGGCATTGTGGATAGCACAATTGCTTCACAGCTCCAGGGTCCCAGGTTCGATTCCGGCTTGGGTCACTGTCTGTGCGGAGTCTGCACATCCTCCCCGTGTGTGCGTGGGTTTCCTCCGGGTGCTCCGGTTTCCTCCCACAGTCCAAAGATGTGCAGGTTAGGTGGATTGGCCATGATAAATTGCCCATAGTGTCCAAAATTGCCCTTAGTGTTGGGTGGGGCTACTGGGTTATGGGGATAGGGTGGAGGTGTTCTTTCCAAGAGCTGGTGCAGACTCGATGGGCCGAATGGCCTCCTTCTGCACTGTAAATTCTATGATAATTCAACCACGATCAAAGATCAGACACAGGACTTTCCTGTATTACTCTGCTGTTAACTAGGTCAAATCAATGAGCCATCAAGGGGTTGGCTGTGAATTGCTGAGAGCATTTTGTTTACAGAAGAAAAATAAGATTGACTGGGATCTGATCTTGGGTTTTTGCTACAATCCTTTACTTTAAATCGTCAGTTATTAATTTGTTGTTTTGTGTTGGTGCACTTAATGAAAACAGAAGAGGAGATTTTAGTTGGGTGTGATCTTTTCTGCCAATTGGGATGTCGTGCCATGGATAGAATCCCAATGACCGTTCAGTAACATTTTATCTGAAAGAAGAAACCACCCCACATGATAACGGTGAAATGGAAATCATAGAATTTACAGTGCAGAAGGAGGCCTACCCCTCTTCAGTCCCCTACCCCATTTAGTAGACCAAGGAGGGTTCTGAAATCAAACCACAAAATGTTGGGTAACTCAGCAGGTCTAGCAGAATCGATGGAGAGGAACAGTTAACATTTTGGATCTAAATGATCCTTCTGTAGAGTTCTGAGTTTTATCCCCGTTGTGTGCTGATTTTACTGATCCAGGGCTGGGCAGTAATAAGGAGAAATACAATTAGCATCATTGCAAGGGGAGGCAGTGGAGTAGCGGTATTATCCCTGGATTAGTATTCCAGAGACCCAGAGTAATGCTCTGGGGACCCACGTTCAAACCCCGCCACTGTAGTTAGTGAAATTTAGGGAAAGAAATCTGCCGTCCTTACCTGGTCTGGCCTACACGTGACTCCAGAGTGGTTGACTCTTAACTACCCCCTCGGCAATTAGGGATGAGAAATAAATGCCAGCGAGGCCCATGTCCCATGAACGAACAAAAAACTAAATTGCCCCTGGTCTCGGAGATGGAACCAATTTGTTTCTGCCCACTCAGTTACGAAGGCGTGTCGAGGACAGTTTTGATGAACTTTCATGATGCACATGTCCAGGTAGCCTGCAGATAGTCACTGCCCAGCTGTCACATGTACCGTACAGTAATTTCAATTTTAATTCACAATTTTGTCACAGCCCTACATTCCTAATTCCAGTATCCTAACACTTTATTTCTGCTTATCAAATAGATGATTCAATTCTTGTTCTAAGTTCACTTGATACTTTACAATGTGTGAAACTCATTAAGTCCAGTGGCATCGAACCTGCCAGAATGCAGGTTCCTGGAGACTGTTTAAGTGCAGAAAAGATGTATTTTCACAAGATTTGCAAATTAAGCAAAATTTATCAGTTAAGGGATCTTTTTAATTTGGGTAAGTTATGCACGTTTACCCTTTGCTTGATGGTTTGAAGACAGAAAGACATTTATGAGAGCACTTTTAACACACCACCTGTCTCAAAGAGCTTTATAACCAATGAAGTAATTTTTGAAGTATGATATCCTGTCCTGTAGGAAGCTGCAGCAAACATGTCCACTGAACATACTGGGCTGGATTCTCATTTTTGGGACTATGTCCCCACGCTGGCGTAAAAACTGGCCTTTCATGACTGAAAAACTGGGATGAAAGGGCCACATACTCCTCACCCTGCAGGGGGCTAGCAGTGCCCCGTCGGGAAGCTCGCAGCTTTTGCTGCAGATATGGCCCCTGCACTTCCAGGTCAGAGGCCGAGCATGGGCACAGCAGTGTCCTTCAGCGGCTGCGCCGTGCTCCATGGCAGACTCAGACCGCTGAGCTGGACCTTAAACATAGTGCCCCCGATCGGCTGACCCGGACCGCCCGCCCAAAATTAGCCGGGTGCCATATAAGGCACCCCTGCCCTCCAATCGGCCCGCCCCCAACAATGGCAACCGCGGATGCTCCGGTTTCCTCCCACAGTCCAAAGATGTGCAGGTTAGGAGGATTGGCCATGCTAAATTGCCCTTAGTGTCCAAATAGGTTGGGAGGGTTTGCTGGATTACTGGGATGGGGCGGAGGTGTGGGCTTAGGTGGGGTGGTCTTTCCAAGATGGGCCGAATGGCTCCCTTCTGCACTGTAAATTCTATGTTCTCTGCTAGATCCACGCCGTCGGGAATTCAGCCGGTCGGGGGTGGAGCGGGCCTCCAGCAAAGGCCCGAGTACGCCGCTTTTCGGGGCCCGGAGAATCAGGGAACCGGCGGCTGATCTCGATTCCGTACGCGGAAATGGATTCTCCGCCCAGCGCCAGCCATGATTTCGGGGTGTGGACAATCCAGCCCCACTGTATTTCACTAACCAACATTTCAACCTGACCTCTTAAAATATCACCATTTGTAATCTGGGACTTATGGCGGAAGCTGTTGCCTGGATTCTCTGTATTTCTCTGTTGATGCCGTTGTTTATTTTAGTTTATTTTAATTAATTACCTACTTTCCCATACACCATTCCTACATGGTACCACTGTGCCACCCCAGGAACCATTGTTCAGTAATCATAGAAATGACTGTTTTAGTATGAAGAACCCATTCTAATGCTGTGATATTTGTAACACATGCATCCTTAAGCAGTGACGGGCAGCACGGGGGCACAGTGGTTAGCACTGCTGCCTCACAGCGGCAGGCAGGTTCAATTCCGGCCTTGAGTGACTGTGTGGAGTTTGCACATCCTCCTGTGTCTGCGTGGGTTTCCTCCGGGTGCTCCGGATTTCTCCCACTCCAAAGATGTACAGGTTAGGCGGATTGGCCGTGCTGAATTGCCCCCTTCAGTCCAGGGATGTGCACGATACGTTACAGGGATAGGGCGGGCTGGAAGTGGTTGTGTACATGGGTAGAGTGCTCTTTAGAGGGTCGGGGCAGATTCAATGGGCCGGATGATCTGCACAGTAGGGCTTCTATGACAAAATACGCCAGAAGAAATTATCAAAAAAAGCACTGATTATGTCGGAGCCTCCTACCTTATTTTCCATTTACCTAGAATCATATCCTTGCAGCAGAGAAGGAAGCCGTTCGGCCCACTGAGCCTGTGCATCTACCAGAAAAGTTTAGTTCATCCTACACCTGTACTTTCTCCGTAGCCCTACAAATGTTTCTGATTTACTTTTCCCGTTTTGAAAGCACGTTCAAATCTGCCTCCATCAGTGTATTCGCAATCCTTCCAAAAATGAGAATGGTTTCTCTCTAGCTGCTCTGTCTAGACCGCTCATGATTTTGAACACTGATTAAAATCTCCTCTCAACCTTCTCTCCTCTCCACTCACCTGAGGAAGGAGCACTGCTCCGAAAGCTAGTGATTACAAAACAAAGCTGTTGGACTTTAACCTGGTGTTGTGTAAGACTTCTTACTGTTCTCTCCTCTCAACCTCTAAGGAGGACCATCCCACCTTACCCAGTAGAGCCAGGTAACAGGTTCGTCAGCCCTGGAACCATTGAATCTTTTCTACACCTTCACTAATGCTTTCATTTCCTTCCTGAACTGTGGTGCTCACAATTGGACACAATATTCCAGTCTGATTGGACCAGCGTTCTGCAATTTTCACCAGCGATTGCTGGTACATCTCCTGTCAATACCAGCAGCTACTCTGGGCTGGTGGCCGTCTGGTGAGATCCAGAAGCTGAACCTGATTCCATTCTCCCACCACATCCAAACGAAAGAATTTTCCAACAAGGATGACTGGAGGAATTGGCATGAGAAGGAATTTCATAGCATTATTTCATAGAATTTACAGTGCAGAAGGAGGCCATTTGGCCCATCGAGTCTGCACCGGCTCTTGGAAAGAGCACCCTACCCAAGGTTAACACCTCCACCCTATCCCCATAACCCAGTAACCCCACCCAACACGAAGGGTAATTTTGGACACTAAGGGCAATTTATCACGGCCAATCCACCTAACCTGCACATCTTTGGACTGTGGGAGGAAACCGGAGCACCCGGAGGAAACCCACGCACACACGGGGAGGATGTGCAGACTCCGTACAGACAGTGACCCAAGCGGGGAATTGAACCTGGGACCCTGAAGCTGTGAAGCAATTGTGTTATCCACAATGCTACCGTGCTGCCCAATGCTCACGGATTGCCAATCCTACAGGATTTCCGTGGGATCATCAGGAAGTGAAGATTAACATTCAGGATATTGCTGAGTAACCCAGAAAAATAAATCATTGGACATTCAAAAAAATTTAGTTTTTTTTCTCCATTTTATTAATTATAAAGAAATATTGAAGATGGGATAGAAGCCCAATTGACTTGACAGTCGAGGAGCACGCGGTTCAATGAGACTTCTCGCTTTCCAATTGGTTGGGGAAGACAAGTGTGGGGCGGATTGACATGCTGACTGCCCAACGGGCAGGAGTTATGGGATGGAGCAGTTGGAGGCAGCGGTTTTGTGACGTACCTCTAGGAATACATTCAGCCAGAGTTGCCAACGTTATTGGGGTGCTCAAGCCAACTGTTCCTCCCTGACCCCTGCTACAGTGAGATGATGTCCAGGGGTTAACCTGGGCCAGAATTCTCCGGTTGTCAGGATCCTCCTTTCTCGCTGGTAGCCCTCATCCCCACCCGTGGGTCTCCTAGCGGGGTGGGGTGACTTCAGTGGGAAATCCCATTGACAAGCGGCGGGAAGGTAGAATCGCTCCACCAGCGAACGGCGCACTGTCGAGAAACATGCAACTGGAGGACCAGAGAATCCAGCCCCTTGACTAATCTTCATGAGTATCGAATCGGCAGTGTGATTACTAAAGTACCGATTAGAGCAGGTGCCCACTTCATTTCCTCAATGTCGTTATTGTGGAGGTTACAAATTGGTGCCAGGGAGGCCTGGCCAGTCACGCCCACATGTTCTGCGCCTGCCCCAGACATTTTGGGTTCTGGACAGCCTTCTTTGAGGCGATGTTCAAGGTTGCGGGGGTAAGGGTGGAGCCCTGCCCAATCATGGCAGTCTTTGGGGTATCTTTCGGGGTGTCGGACCAGTCAGAACACTTTATGAAGGTGGGGGGGGGGGACGCCCTAGTCTTTGCCTTACTAATCGCCCGCTGAAGAATCCTGCGCAGCTGGCAATCAGCAGCACCCCCCACAGTAGCAGACTGGCTGTCCGACCTGTTGGAATTTCTTCAAATGGGGTTGGAAGAGGGCTTTCACACGACGTGGAGGCCATTCACCAACCTGTACCAATACGTGTTTGCAGCCAACAGCCAATAGAGCAGAAGGGAGGGGGTGCCCACAGAGATACCAGAAGCACCAATGAAAGGCAAGAAGGGGGGGGGGGAGAAAATAAGGAGGCATATATGCCGACCACACCCTGTGCGGGTCCCCCCCAACCCCCTCCCAGATAGAAAATTTGCAAATATGTGCAGTAGACTAGGATCGATTCATCATTGTGTAATATATGTGTCACTATCCGACCTCGCTATGTATGGTAATTACAAACCAATTTAAAACATTTTGAGAAATATTGTGGACGTGAAGGAAGGAATTTACTGTGGAGTGGTCCAGCGGGATGGAGCTGTCACAAGTTGAGAAATTTATGCAGGTTTGTCTTTACAAAGTGTTGAGATGAAAACAATGAACTAGCATCGATCAAGCTGGCACTTTGAACAGCAAAGAGGCCCAGGCATCCCCAATTGAATTGGTAATGTTAGTCAATTTCCTTTATCCTCATTGGTGTGACATTTTGCATCCTGACTTCATTAACAATTTATTTGTAGCAAGTCTGTTAAGGATTTTGTGTCAAACAAGAATGATATTTGTATCTGCTGTGTTGTGGGATGCTGGTCGTCTTTATGTTTGATTTTCTGGGATCTTTGTGGGCAAATGCTACCTCACCATTGTGTCAATCGTAGGCATTCTGCCATCTCACCAAGTGTGCTTTTAAAGACAAACTTCAAATAAATTTATTTTGGTACAGGGAAATCCCTGGAGCTTAGGTCTACCCAGTTTCCATTCACCCAGTCCCGAATCTCCGGGATCAAATTATTTCTGTTATGAAATTGGTGCCTGCACCATAGATGAGCTCACTGGGTTGCTGTTCTGTGGGAAATAGGAATGTTACAGTGGCACCTTTTCTCAAGAAACACCTGCTGATTCTTCTAAATCCAGCAACAGCTACAGTGTGGGGGAACCAATGAGAATGTTTGCAGTGCAGGCGCCTGCATTGTAGCCCCTGGATTTACAAGGCCGTAGCGCAGAGATCGAATGAGATGTGGTCATTGGGCTGTTTGGATATGAAAAACGAGCCGGGGGGAAATTCTAAAATGTAGAATATGGCACGGGTGTCCTGTTGCGCAGTCATAGCCTCCCTATCTCTGAGCCAGACGCTCCGGGTTTGAGTCCAACTCTGGGTTCAAGTCCCACTATGATGGCCTCAGGTGGTGCATTCCTAATGCAGCCAAACAGATTGATCAACCTGCAAATCCTTCCAACGCGCCTATGGCAGGCCTGAAGAGCGGGAGAGTTTCCCGGTGTCTGAACCTGCAGATGGCAAAAGGACAGGCCAGGTTGTCGAGCACAACCATAGACCACCATATAGAAATCCATGGTTGCCAATTGCCTCTGAGGGCATAATACCTGAAGAGAGAGAAAGACCGAGAACATGATGCACGTGTTGAATTTACTTTCTTAATTGTGAAGGAAGGGGAACAGATTATGAAATGTCAAATGATCCCTTGTAAAATCCTTCAATTACTTGGATTTGTTTTAAAAATTGAATTAAGCTACATTTCTGCCTAAAGAGCATTGGGCTCCAAACGGGAATTCCAGGTTGGGCAGAGGGTATAGATGTTCAATGATTTGTTTTTGTGTGAAAACATTTCCTCCTGTTGCAGTTTGTTTTCTGCCTGATGACTGGCACATTGTGTTTTCAGTTTCCCGTGTGCAGTAATATGTTTCAAATTGCCACAATACTTTCCCAGAGGGAATTCTACAATTGTAATACAAGAAAGATTGACCAGGAATAGCTCCCTCTCCACTTTTTAATTCCTAAGCAGAACATGGTCATTTCTAGGATCTCAGAAAACTCGAGTTTAGGAACAGAGGCCTACAGAAGGGCAGTTCCAGGCAAGGAAATGCTGGGCTAGGCTAGGCATGGCGGAGAAATGTACAGGCTAGAGCGCCCGCCTGGTTCACCATCAGGTTCACTGACGTCCTTTAGAGAGGGAAATCTGCCGTCTGTACCTGGTCTGGCTGACATGTGACTCCAGACCCACAACAATGTGGTTCATTCATAGCTACCCCTCTGAAATGGCCCGGGATAGCTATTCAGTTCAAGGGCAATTAGATATGGGCAACAAATGTTGGCCCAGCCAATGATGCCAACATCCCATGAAAGAGTAAAGGAGATAAAAAGTAACAATAGTGTGATAGCAGTGAGTGATCAAGGAGGGCAATGCAAATCTGCTCAAGTAACAGGTAACATTGTTCCCAGGACAGGCAATGGCTATCATCAATAGGAAAAAGTCCAACTATCTCCCCTGATGTCCAATGTGCATTGCCATTGTCAAATGGGTAACCCCCCTGTTCAAGAAGGGAACAAGGAAAAAGATGGAAAATTATAGGCCAATAACCTCGGTTGTTGGCAAGATTCTAGAATCCATTGTTAAGGATGAGATTTGTAAATTCTTGGAAGTGCAGGGACGGATTAGGACAAGTCAGCATGGATTTAGTAAGGGGAGGTCGTGCCTGACAAACCTGTTAGAGTTCTTTGAAGAGATAACAAATAGGTTAGACCAAGGAGAGACAATGGATGTTATCTATCTTGACTTCCAAAAGGCCTTTGATAAGGTGCCTCACGGGAGACTGCTGAGTAAAATAAGGGCCCATGGTATTCGAGGCAAGGTACTAACATGGATTGACGATTGGCTGTCAGGCAGAAGGCAGAGAGTTGGGATAAAAGGTTCTTTTTCGGAATGGCGACCGGTGACGAGTGGTGTCCCGCAGGGTTCAGTGTTGGGGCCACAGCTGTTCTCTTTATATATTAACGATCTAGATGACGGGACTGGGGGCATTCTGGCTAAGTTTGCCGATGATACAAAGATAGGTGGAGGGGCAGGTAGTATGGAGGAGGTGGGGAGGCTGCAGAAAGATTTAGACAGTTTAGGAGAGTGGTCCAAGAAATGGCTGATGAAATTCAACGTGGGCAAGTGCGAGGTCTTGCACTTTGGAAAAAAGAATAGAGACATGGACTATTTTCTAAACGGTGACAAAATTCATAATGCTGAAGTGCAAAGGGACTTGGGAGTCCTAGTCCAGGATTCTCTAAAGGTAAACATGCAGGTTGAGTCCGTAATTAAGAAAGCAAATGCAATGTTGTCATTCAATGTTTTGCACTGAGTGCTGAATTTGGTGCTTTTTGAGTGCTATAGTAAGAGTTTGGTGACCGAGGGAGTATAAGGCTTCATTTTTATCTAAAGTTTAGTCTTTCTTTTATTTAGTTAATTAACTTAAAAGTTGCTGTTTGGTTTAGAAGAAGGTGAATTTTCAATCAGCTTTAAACAGGCTTCTACTTGTAGGCACTTGCAGCTGGAGCTTGTTAATTAGTTAATTGGATTAGGCCAGTTTTCAGAGGCTAGATTCACAGTATAAAAGTGATCCACTACAGTGCAGACTTTGTTTGCACTGAGTGCTGAATTTGGTACATTTGAGTGCTATAGTAAGAGTTTGGTGACCGAGGGAGTTAGGTGAGGAGGGAGTAAGGTGCTCCTTTCATTTTGTTTCCGACATTTCCGCAAAGAGTGCGAAGAGAGCCAGGAGTTTACAGAAAGTGTAGCTGACTGGGAGCAGAGTCGGAGGGCGGAGATCTAGTTAGTCGACACGGCAACTATATTCTGTAAGGTAAGAGGGGATGGAGGCTAGGCCAGTTGCATGCTCCTCCTGTAGGATGTGGGTGGTGAGGGATACCACTGGTGTCCCCGCTGACTATACCTGCGGGAAGTGCACCCAACTTCAGCTCCTCAAAGACCGTGTTAGGGAACTGGAGCTGAAGCTGGATGAACTTCGGATCATCCGGGAGGCAGAGGGGGTGATTGAGAAGAGTTACAGGGAGGTAAGCACACCCAATGTACAGGACAAGAATAGTTGGGTTACAGTCAGGGGGAAAAAAACAAACAGGCAGACAGTGCAGGGATCCCTCGTGGCCGTTCCCCTTCAAAACAAGTATACCGTTTTGGATGCTGTTGGGGGGGATGACCTACCGGGGGAAGGCCCTAGCGGCCAGGTCTCTGGCACTGAGTCTGGCTCCGGGGCTCAGAAGGGAAGGGGGGGTGAATAGAAAAGCAATAGTTGTAGGAGATTCAATGGTTAGGGGAATAGATAGGAGATTCTGTGGTCGCGAGCGAGACTCCCGGAAGGTATGTTGCCTCCCGGGTGCCAGGGCCAGGGATGTCTCGGATCGTGTCTTCAGGATCCTTAAGGGGGAGGGGGAGCAGCCAGAAGTCGTGGTGCACATTGGTACCAACGACATAGGTGGGAAAAGGGGTGTGGAGGTAATAAACAAGTTTAGGGAGTTAGGCTGGAAGTTAAAAGCCAGGACAGACAGAGTTGTCATCTCTGGTTTGTTGCCGGTGCCACGTGATAGCGAGGCTAGGAATAGGGAGAGAGTGCAGTTGAACACCTGGCTGCAGGAATGGTGTAGGAGGGAGGGCTTCAGGTATTTGGATAATTGGAGCGCATTCTGGGGAAGGTGGGACCTGTACAAGCAGGACGGGTTGCATCTGAACCAGAGGGGCACCAATATCCTGGGAGGGAGGTTTTCTAGCACTCTTCGGGAGGGTTTAAACTAATTTGGCAGGGGAATGGGAACCGGATTTGTAGTCCAGCAACTAAGGTAGCCGATATTCAGGACGCCAAAGCGTGTAATGAGGCAGTGGGGAAGGGAACACTGACAAAGGAGAGTACTTGCAGGCACGGAGATGGGTTGAAGTGTGTATACTTCAACGCAAGAAGCATCAGGAATAAGGTGGGTGAACTTAAGGCATGGATCGGTACTTGGGACTACGATGTGGTGGCCATCACGGAAACTTGGATAGAAGAGGGGCAGAAATGGTTGTTGTAGGTCCCTGGTTATAGATGTTTCAATAAGATTAGGGAGGGTGGTAAAAGAGGTGGTGGGGGGGGTGGCATTATTAATTAGAGATAGTATAACAGCTGCAGAAAGGCAGTTTGAGGAGTATCACCCTATTGAGGCAGTTTGGGTTGAAGTCAGAAATAGGAAAGGAGCAGTCACCTTGTTAGGAGTTTTCTATAGGCCCCCCAATAGTAGCAGAGATGTGGAGGAACAGATTGGGAAACAGATTTTAGAAAGGTGCAGAAGTCATAGGGTAGTAGTCATGGGCGACTTTAACTTCCCAAATATTGAGTGGAAACTCTTTAGATCAAATAGTTTGGATGGGGTGGTGTTTGTGCAGTGTGTCCAGGAAGCTTTTCTAACACAGTATGTAGGTTGTCCGACCAGAGGAGGGGCAATATTGGATTTAGTACTTGGTAATGAACCAGGGCAAGTGATAGATTTGTTAGTGGGGGAGCATTTTGGAGATAGTGACCACAATTCTGTGACTTTCACTTTAGTAATGGAGAGGGATAGGTACGTGCAACAGGGCAAGGTTTACAATTGGGGAAAGGGTAAATACGATGTTGTCAGACAAGAATTGAAGTGCATAAGTTGGGAACATAGGCTGGCAGGGAAGGACACAAGTGAAATGTGGAACTTGTTCAAGGACAGGTGCTACGTGTCCTTGATATGTATGTCCCTGTCAGGCAGGGAAGACATGGTCGAGTGAGAGAACCATGGTTGACAAGAGAGGTTGAATGTCTTGTTAAGAGGAAAAAGAAGACTTATGTAAGGCTGAGGAAACAAGGTTCAGACAGGGCATTGGAGGGATACAAGATAGCCAGGAGGGAACTGAAGAAAGGGATTAGGAGAGCTAAGAGAGGGCATGAACAATCTTTGGTGGGTAGGATCAAGGAAAACCCCAAGGCCTTTTACACATATGTGAGAAATATGAGAATGACTAGAGCGAGGGTAGGTCCGATCAAGGACAGTAGCGGGAGATTGTGTATTGAGTCTGAGGAGATAGGAGAGGTCTTGAACGAGTACTTTTCTTCTGTATTTACAAATGAGAGGGGCGATATTGTTGGAGAGGACAGTGTGAAACAGATTGGTAAGCTCGAGGAAATACTTGTTAGGAAGGAAGATGTGTTGGGCATTTTGAAAAACTTGAGGATAGACAAGTCCCCCGGGCCTGACGGGATATATCCAAGGATTCTATGGGAAGCAAAAGATGAAATTGCAGAGCCGTTGGCAATGATCTTTTCGTCCTCACTGTCAACAGAGGTGGTACCAGGGGATTGGAGAGTGGCGAATGTCGTGCCCCTGTTCAAAAAAGGGACTAGGGATAACCCTGGGAATTACAGGCCAGTTAGTCTTACTTCGGTGGTAGGCAAAGTAATGGAAAGGGTACTGAAGGATAGGATTTCTGAGCATCTGGAAAGACACTGCTTGATTAGGGATAGTCAGCACGGATTTGTGAGGGGTAGGTCTTGCCTTACAAGTCTTATTGAATTCTTTGAGGAGGTGACCAAGCATGTGGATGAAGGTAAAGCAGTGGATGTCGTGTACATGGATTTTAGTAAGGCATTTGATAAGGTTCCCCATGGTAGGCTTATGCAGAAAGTAAGGCGGCATGGGATAGTGGGAGATTTGGCCAGTTGGATAACAAACTGGCTAACTGATAGAAGTCAGAGAGTGGTGGTGGATGGCAAATATTCAGCCTGGATCCCAGTTCCCAGTGGCGTACCGCAGGGATCAGTTCTGGGTCCTCTGCTGTTTGTGATTTTCATTAATGACTTGGATGAGGGAGTTGAAGGGTGGGTCAGTAAATTTGCAGACAATACGAAGATTGGTGGAGTTGTGGATAGTAAGGAGGGCTGTTGTTGGCTGCAAAGAGACATAGATAGGATGCAGAGCTGGGCTGAGAAGTGGCAGATGGAGTTTAACCCTGAAAAGTGTGAGGTTGTCCATTTTGGAAGGACAAATATGAATGCGGAATACAGGGTTAACGGTAGAGTTCTTGGCAATGTGGAGGAGCAGAGAGATCTTGGGGTCTATGTTCATACATCTTTGAAAGTTTCCACTCAAGTGGATAGAGCTGTGAAGAAGGCCTATGGTGTGCTCGCGTTCATCAACAGAGGGATTGAATTTAAGAGCCGTGAGGTGATGATGCAGTTGTACAAAACTTTGGTAAGGCCACATTTGGAGTACTGTGTACAGTTCTGGTCGCCTCATTTTAGGAAGGATGTGGAAGCTTTGGAAAAGGTGCAAAGAAGATTTACCAGGATGTTACCTGGAATGGAGAGTAGGTCTTACGAGGAAAGGTTGAGGGTGCTAGGCCTTTTCTCATTAGAACGGAGAAGGATGAGGGGCGACTTGATAGAGGTTTATAAGATGATCAGGGGAATAGATATAGACAGTCAGAGACTTTTTCCCCGGGTGGAACAAACCATTACAAGGGGACATAAATTTAAGGTGAAAGGTGGAAGATATAGGAGCGATATCAGAGGTAGGTTCTTTACCCAGAGAGTAGTGGGGGCATGGAATGCACTGCCTGTGGAAGTAGTTGAGTCGGAAACATTAGGGACATTCAAGCAGCTATTGGATAGGTACATGGATTACGGTAAAATGATATAGTGTAGATTTATTTGTTCTTAAGGGCAGCACGGTAGCATTGTGGATAGCACAATTGTTTCACAGCTCCAGGGTCCCAGGTTCGATTCCGGCTTGGGGTCACTGTCTGTGCGGAGTCTGCACGTCCTCCCCGTGTCTGCGTGGGTTTCCTCCGGGTGCTCCGGTTTCCTCCCACAGTCCAAAGATGTGCAGGTTAGGTGAATTGGCCAATGATAAATTGCCCTTAATGTCCAAAATTGCCCTTGGTGTTGGGTGGAGGTGTTGAGTTTGGGTAGGGTGCTCTTTCCAAGAGCCGGTGCAGACTCAATGGGCCGAATGGCCTCCTTCTGCACTGTAAATTCAATGATAATCTATGATTAATCTAGGACAAAGGTTCGGCACAACATCGTGGGCTGAAGGGCCTGTTCTGTGCTGTATTTTCTATGTTCTATGTTCATCTCAAGAGGCTTGGAATATAAAAGCAGGGATGTACTTCTGAAGCTTTATAAAGCATTAGTTAGGCCCCATTTAGAATACTGTGAGCAATTTTGGGCCCCACACCTCAGGAAGGACATACTGGCACTGGAGCGGGTCCAGCGGAGATTCACACGGATGATCCCAGGAATGGTAGGCCTAACATACGATGAACGTCTGAGGATCCTGGGATTATATTCATTGGAGTTTAGGAGGTTGAGGGGAGATCTAATAGAAACTTACAAGATAATGAATGGCTTAGAAAGGGTGGATGTAGGGAAGTTGTTTCCATTAGCAGGGGAGACTAGGACCCGGGGGCACAGCCTTAGAATAAAAGGGAGTCACTTTAGAACAGAGATGAGGAGAAATTTCTTCAGCCAGAGAGTGGTGGGTCTGTGGAATTCATTGCCACAGAGGGCGGTGGAGGCCGGGACGTTGAGTGTCTTTAAGACAGAAGTTGATAAATTCTTGATTTCTCGAGGAATTAAGGGGTATGGAGAGAGAGCGGGTAAATGGAGTTGAAATCAGCCATGATTGAATGGTGGAGTGGACTCGATGGGCCGAATGGCCTTACTTCCGCTCCTATGTCTTATGGTCTTATCAACAAGTACAGGTCCAAGGGGCTGGTTTAGCACAGTGGGCTAAACAGCTGGCCTGTAATGCAGAACAAGGCCAGCAGCGTGGGTTCAATTCCCGTACAGGCCTCCCCGAACAGGCGCCGGAATGTGACGACTAGGGGCTTTTCACAGTAACTTCATTGAAGCCTACTTGTGACAATAAGCGATTATTATTATTATTATTATTAATAAGGGAAAATCTATCCCTGAACAGTTAGGTAAGGTTCCAAGTCACTCTTCGTAACATATAATGAAAAAATATTAGAAATAAAATGTCCATAATAATTTTATTACTGCAATATTGACTGCTCCACAGTGCCTTATTTCCCTCATTTTCTCCTTAGATTTATTGTCAGATGTACCGAGGTATAGTTCAGGCAGATCGTTCCATACATGAAAAACATAAGACATATGATAAATACATGACGGAAATACATAGCCAGAGGCATCGGATGAAGCATACGGAGTGTAGTGCTACAACTGTAGAGAAGATGTGTGGAGAGATCAGATCAGTCCATAAGAGGGTCATTCAGGACTCTGGTCACAGCAGGGAAGAAGCTGTTTTTGAGTCTGTTTGTGCGTGTTCACAGACTTTTGTATCTCCTGCCCGATGGAAGAAGTTGGAAGAGCGAGTAAGCCGGGTGGGAGGGGCCTTTTATTATGCTGCCCGCTTTCCCCAGGCAGAGGGAGGTGTAGATGGAGTCAATGGATGGGAGGCAGGTTCGTGTGATGGACTGAGCGGTGTTCACGACTCTCTATAGTTTCTTATGGTCTTGGGCAGAGCAGTTGCCATACCAGGCTGTGATGCAGCCCGATAGGATGCTTTCTATGGTGCATCCGTAAAAGTTGTTAAGTGTCATTGTAGACATTTCAAATTTCCTTAGTTTCCTGAGGAAGTATAGACGCTGTTGTGCTTTCTTGGTCGTAGCTTCGACATGAGTGAACCAGGACAAATTGTTTTTTATTACTGTATTTTAGTACTTCAATTTAAGCTAAACTCTCTTTCCTGTTAATCCTTTACTTTTCTGATTTGGACATTACGTCAGTATCTTTTACTTGTCTAGTACTTCCCACTGTGATTCAGGACATGATTGAGATGTTGGGTTTGAACCTGTTGAAAACAGATTTAATGGCTAGTTTTCCAGCTGATTAGAAGTCTCAATGTTGACAATGCAATATTATTACTGGTCACCCATTGGTGTAGAAAGACAGGTGAAACTAGAAAAAATAGAATATTTCAATGCTTGCCCGGAATGATTCCGTATTTTGGACCGAATTAATCATCAGCACTAAGATAATAGATTATGTTGGGTTTGCAAGAGTTTTGTTTTCTGTTTTTGAATGTGTAAAATAGTAATTTCCGAACATGTTCCCATCCCCATTTGGGAGGTGCAGCCTGCATTTGACATTTAAGAAATCTGACCTCAACCGCACCTCAGACGTGCGACCCATTTACATCCCAGGTCCCCCACAGTTTGAATTGCCGTTTCTGGGAATGCTGTTGGTGAGTCAGTGACTGCAGTGCTCGTTGCTTCCCAAAAGAGAGGACGTCATTGCCGGATGAAACAGTCTTCATTTCTATTGGATAACGAATTCACCTTTGAAGGGCAATACTGAGGGGAACAAAAGAGCTTCCACCTCTACAGAGCTCCTCACAACACCTCAAAGCTTGCAGCCAATGCAGTACTTTTGAAGTCAATCGTAGGGGACACAGCAACCAATTTACACACAGCAAGAGCCCACATCAGCACTTCATTGTGTGGTTTTTGGTTGAGGAATAAATATTGGGCACGGCACCAGGGAGAACTCCCCTGCTTTCCTTGCACATCCACCTGAAAGAGCTGGCGTTTTGATTCAACGATGCATTGGAGAGACGGCACTGCATCACTCCCTCAGTACGGTGCCCAAGTGTTAGTTCCTGGAATGGGATTAAACCACAACCGTCTAACTGGGGCGGTGAGCTACAACTGAGACAGTAATGATGGTTCGTGAGAGACACAACCATTCCTGGCAACACCGACTTTCTGATTGTGTGGTTTGGTTGGGTCTGCTGACACCTAATAGCTAAAATTAATTAGCGTGCAAACAAATGACTTTCAAATCAAAGCGGAATGAAGTACTGATTAAACAGACTTTCATGTGATCTTCATATCAGGTCACATGTTTTTAGAATTTGAATCCTGTTGGACCAGTACACACTTATTTCCTCATAATAAAAGTACCATTTACAGTACAAAGAGTTTAATGTTGATAATTGAAGTAATTGCAACCAAATACACTGGAAATCATCCAAGAACATTCTGTACCCATTGGCATTTCTTGGTACAATCTGCCCTTATGTCTTACACCAAAGAAATATATATCTTATAATAATGATGTGAAGCATCAGCCAAAATTGTTTTCAAATGGAAGGTGATATAATCCTTTTATAGAATTATTTATTGTTGACACAGAAGGAGGCTATTCGGTCGGTCCATTGAGTGCACGCCAGGTCTGCATGGGGCAATCCAGTCCGTCCATTCCCCCCGCTCTCTCTGCACATCACTGCAAGGTTATTTCCCAAAGTGCCCATCCAATTTCCTTCAATTCTACTCCCACCATCCTCCTGAATAGCAAGTTCAGGTCATTACCCTCTTATGGACTGACCTGATTAATATTACACTCCTGTATGCTTCACCTGGTGCCAGGGTCTATGTATTTTACATTGTGCACCTTGTGTCGCTGCATAAAACATACATTAACACTGCAATGAAGTTACTGTGAAAAGCCACTAGTTGCCACATTCCGGCGCCTGTTCGGGTACACAGAGGGAGAATTAAGAATGTCCAAATTACCTAACAGCACGTCTTTCGGGACGTGTGGGAGCAAACCGGAGCACCCGGAGGAAACCCACGCAGACACGGGGAGAACGTGCAGACTCCGCACAGACAGTGACCCAAGCCGGGAATCAAACCTGGGATCCTGGCGCTGTGGTTGTGATCTGGTTTCCTGCCACAGTCCAAAGATGTGCAGGTTAGGTGGATTGGCCATGATAAATTGCCCCTGAGTGTCCAAAAGGTTAGGTGGGGATACTGGGATGAGGTGGAGGCATGGGCTTAAGTGGGGTGCTCTTTCCAAGGGCTGGTGCAGACTCGATGGGCTGAATGGCCTCTTTCTGAACTGTAAATTCTCTGATTCCAGGGCTACGGTGGATTCTTCTGCGATACTATGAATTCTCCCCATTTTTCTTTTTCAGTCCTTGATTGGCATCTACATGTTATCCTAATATTAGGCACTTTGAGAATATCTTTTTGTTTGTGAGAAGACTGAAGAAAAAGTATTGGCTTGTTGACTGTTTCCATTAACATTACTGGAACCCTACTCAGCCAGGGTGTGAATCTGGAGATCCGATTGGCAGTAGTAAACTGAGAGGATTTCTGAGTAACTGCATTGTGGCACAAAGCCTATCTCATTGAATCTTTCCATAGAATTGTACTCCATTCACCAGGAAAATGGAAAAGATTGTAATGGTATAATGTGTAGAAGATCCTGAGATTAATGCAATCTAACGTCTCAAATACTGGAGTCATTAATAATGGTCTCAGAAATCACTCATTTCATAGTGTTTTTGACAATAAACTTTGAATAACTATAGACTTGAAAACAATTTGTCATTCTGAATTGAAAACAATTCTCACCTGAACTTTAACACCGGAGACAAATATTGCAGATGCTGGAACTCTGAAATACAAACAGAAACTTCTGGAAATCCTCAGCAGATCAGGCAGCGTCTGTGGGAGAACACACTGTGTTAATGTTTCAGATCAGTGACCTTTCGTCAGAATGACCTGAAACGTTAACTCTGGCCGCGATTCGGCGGACTTGAGATAACGTCCGCTGAATGGCAGGTTTAGCAGGGTGTTTCACGGCACCTGCAGCGCTGAGGAAGACCCCGCTATTCAGCGGCACTTTGTGCTTTTCCTGGCCTCAGCAATGAACTCCCCGTCAGGGCCACACTTTAAGTCAATTTCGGAAGACTAATCACAGTTCCGGGCACCATTTTTAAAAGCAACCCTGATCTATCCACCCCCCCCTTCAGTGCCCTCAACGCGGTCTCCAGACTCCACTACCACCCCTCCCCCACCCCCGACCAATTTACCTCTTCCAGGGTTCTCGAACCCCCATCCTGACCCTACCTCCTTTGGGCAAGGCTCCCCCTGGGCCCTATCCTTGGTATAGGTGACCTGGGCAATTTGGCACTGTCAACCTGGCATCCTGGCAATGCCCTGTCACCCTGGCAGTGCTACCCAGGCAGCCTGGCAGTGCCAAGGTGCCCAGGTGCCAGGTTACCTATACCAGGGATTGCATGCCCAGGTGCCAGGGTGAGTACTAGGGTACCAGCCTGGCTAGTCCCCAACCCCCCGGGTGCCTCACCTCACCCCCCCCCCAACCGGAGCAAGACCCCCTCAGGTGCCATCGTGGCCGGCTCACGACCGTGTAAACCAGTACCAAAAGGGCGCCTGGTTGAGGCCTTGCCGGTGAAGCTGTTGAATCCCACGATTTCAGATGAATCCGGTTAGCACATATTTTAAAAATATGTGCGCCTGGATCCCGCAGAGAGAGTACGATCCAGATTGCGACGCCTCGCAAGATTCCGTTGAATCTCATAAGACGTTTCAAATGTCGCAAATCTCGTGAAAGGTCAATGGTCTCCTCCCAACACCAAGTCGGGCGCTGAATCGCGTCCTCGGTTCTCTCCCCACAGATGCTGCCAGACCTGTTGAGTATTTCCATCATGTTCTGTTTTAATCTCACTGAAACTTACTTTCGGATAAGGAATCTAGAATCATAGAATTCCTACAGTGCAGAAGGAGACCATTCAGCCCATCGAGTCTGCACCAGCCTTCCAAAAGAGCACCTGACCTAGGCCCACTCCCCAACCCCTTAACCCCACACAGTGATCATGGCCAATTCACCTAACCGGCATGTGGGAGGAAACCGGAGCACCCGGAGGAAACCCACGCAGACACGGGGAGAAAGTGCAAACTCCACACAGACAGAGACCCAAGGGAAAATGATGGAAAATCTCAGCATGTCTGGCAGCATCTGTAGGGAGAAAAAAGAGCTAATGTTTCGAGTCCAGATGACCTTTTGTCAAAGCTGAAAGACAGAAAGTGGGAGATATTTATACTGTGGAGTGAGAATGAAAGATGAGTCATAGCCACAGAAACCCAGGGAAACCGGGTGCTAATGGCCACAGAAACCAAGGGGAAAGGGTGCTAATGGCAGTCCCCAGAGAGAACAAAGGTGTGAAAGGCCAAACAGCAGAGAAACTAACAGTGACCCCTGCTGGGAATTGAACCTGGTACCCTGGTGCTGTGAGGCAGCAGTGCTAGCCACTGTGCTGTCCGAATCTATTCCGTCTTCTTCACCTGAGGAAGGAGCAGTGCTCCGAAAACTAGTGATTCAAAACAAACCTGTTGGCCTTGAACCTGATGTTGTAAGACTTCTTACTGTGCTCACCCCAGTCCAACATCGGCATCTCCACATCATGGCTATTCTGTGTAGTTAAGCTTTTGCCACAACCCACACCTCTTGCTGATATAATTTTCAAGCACCTTTTCATGTAAACATCAAGAGTGGATTACCGTCCCTCTTCCCCATCACCGGGCCTTGTTAACGTATTGATATCCATTGCCAATATTTTTTGGCTCTGGGTCACTGTCCGTGTGGAGTTTGCACATTCTCCCCGTGTTTCGGTAGGTTTCACCCCACAACCCAAAGATGTGCAGGGTAGGTGGATTGGCCACACTAAATCGCCCCTTAATTGGGAAATAAAATAATTGGATACTCTAATTTTTTTTTTAAATTAGTTTTCACAGGGCTCTTCAAGCTGAACTGCCCACAGCACTGGCGAAAGTCAATTAATATTCATGGAGACCTGAGTCGAGAGGTCAAAAGTTAATTTTTTTATAGTGGCATAACTTATTGAAATCTGTTGCTCCATCAACTTATTAATTGCCTTGTGCACAAAATTCTGTTAGTTGGTGTTCATTTCTAATTGGACAGCATTTCTCCCAACCCTGATACATTGATTAATTCACCAGTCCCTATTGTTTCATTAGTTTCCTGAATTACTGGTGTGCTTACTGGCTTTTGAACCTATTCAATGACGAGTGTTGGCTGTTTTATTCATTCACTGGTGCGGTTTCTCAATTCGTTTATTAATTTCCCGGTGTGCCTGTTCATTTATTAACTCACTGGAACTTACCTCATCATCAATTTATCAATTTGCTGGTACCCTCCTGCTCAATTAATTCACTTTCTCAAGTGGCTGTCGTCTAGAAATGTATTGATTCACTTATTTCCAGGAACTCATGGCTGTATTTATTTAGTAATGCACTACAGTCCATTGATGCAGCTTATTCAATTGTAAGCTGGTAGCTTTTCCTCTATAGGTTTATTGGTTCGGTGATAATTATTGCTCTCTCAATGGGAGATGATGGCTAACTGGTAATGTAATTGGACTAATAACCAGCTGGTGCAGGCTCATGATAAGGGGACGTGGGCTCAAATCCCACCAGGGCTGCTTGTAAAAGTCAAAATCAATGAATGTAAAGCTAGTCTCAGTAATGGTGTCCATGACAACTAAAAAAGCATATCTGGTACACTAATGTCGCTTATTGTGTTTTTAGCTTTTACCAGCTGAGTTTTCTTGTGTTGGTTTACGGTAAAAAAAACATATGTGTTGTCATTTATGTTCTCCAGTCTATTCCATTAAATGACATTTTCTCTGCAGCAGGTTTGACTATCGCCTGAACTGCTCCCACATTCCCAGGAGTAAACATCAGCGACAAATTTGTTAACATTCCTGAGAATAATCCCACAAATCATGGAAGAACCATTTAAATGAATTCTCTGAATACAGATGAACAATGAACTTCAGATTAATAAATATTACAGTGGCACAAAGGATTTCCAAGGTGGAAAATTTTATTTACTAGGATTAATATTCTCCTTCTATGGGAAACCATATCAAATGCAGCAAAGACAGAAACTACTGCAAGATTTGAGCCAATAGGAAACGATTACAACATTTATACATTCCATTTCGATAGAGAGCATAAAGAATATGTACAAATATTATATACAACTGATTCATTAGTTACATCACAGTTTCAGGTCAACCTTATGCTAATTTTCCTTTTACAGATTGAATGTTTATTGTGCCACATACAGAATAAAAACGTCAAGGCTATCACGAACCCCAAAATGGAATTAATTTTGACATTTCCTCTTTACAATTTCTCCCCCCATAATGAGTCACTGACTTGCTGTGGGGGTGGTAGAGGGGAACAGTGACACTGCAGTGACTCAATGAATCAGCTCCCGCAATGTGCAAACTTCGCAGTGAGTTTTGGAGGAAAGGAATAAATTCCTGAGGCTTAGAGCAGCAAATACAGGCTTTCCAGCTGGGGGTTGGCAGGCAGCAATTGAGGCTGTCTCCCCTCCACATCCCCCCCCCCCCCCCCCCCGGCCACCCGCACTCCAAGTGAGCAGGACTCCCATTAACAAGCAGCATGATATTAACCCACTGAGTACAGCCCTGAAGTGAAGCTGGATCTCCCCGGTCTGTATCTGGGGAGCTTCACTCCAATCACTTTAAGAAGTGGTAACACATTTTGAAAGTGATGGCAATTCATTTGATTCCATTTTCAGTATCCTTCACCCCCCTCCCCACAAACCCCTGCAGTTGCATCACATTCACTGCTGGACAGAAGTAAAATGCAACAGATGTAATTGTGATTAGTTGAAAACAGATTTACTGCAATTTAAACTGCAGCTGATTAGCACTAAAGGACACAGATATAATCATGTTATCATGCTCAAACATACATTCTTTTCACAAACTCAAATAAATAAAGTTTTTCATTCCTTTTTCCTATTCCGAAAAATTACACAAGGGAGGGGGGGGCGAATGACAAAAGTTCAGAACTCACATCCATTGGAGTGGCATATCATTGTGCAATTAATAAATAATTTTGATAGTGCAAAATACAACAGCAGTCTCACATTCATTTTCAACACACCCACCCGTAACATTGGATATTTTACCCTTTCCGTGCAGTTTAATGGTGTGGATCGACCTGGAGAAATTCCAGTGTGATTCTGATATGAACAGGTGAGCAGCATTTGTAGAATCTGCTGAGTCATAGTTCATGGTGGAAGTAGGACTGTGCTGGTTAATAGGAAGGTAGATAAGTGTTCTCGGGGACATGCCGTTAGACAGTTTTATTTCACATCTGCAGTCTGGCAAAAAAAAAAGTTACAGACACCGTAACATCTTCCTTCTCCCTCCAGGTCTTCGCTTCTCCTGAGGCTGACGGTCTTTGGCCAAGTTTTGGAATTAATCCTTGGGAGGTGGGAGACGGGAAGAATGTTAAACCAGCTCCATCAACACAAGTTGTGCCTTGTAATCCACTTGCTTTCCTTCATTTGTGTGAACCCAGGCAAAGTGACGAGGCAACTTGGCCCTCAGTTCCTAATCTTCATTCCGGTTTCAAGCTGCTTGTAGTAGTCCACCGAGAGGGAATGTATAATGTCAGGACTTTGGGAATGGGTCCGGATGGAGGCTGGGATGGCTCAGTCCTGCCCAGGCTGGGATGGCTCAGTCCTCCCCATGCACTATCTTTATGGAGGTGTCCTCCTCAGTGTTGTTGAGGGTGAGGTTCTGGGATGTCCCGGGCTCTCGGTACAAACAGGCGTTAACCCCCAGTAGCCAGTCAATGATCCTCTCGTGGGTAAATTCCTCATCCTCCGCACTGCTCGCACTGTCACAATCTTCCTGGCTGCTGCCGGCACTCTGCCCGCTCTCTGCACTCACCGTCCTGCCCCGGGGAGCCGGAGGCGCCGCTTGCGCCCGTTCCTGGCTGCGCCCGACCTTCCGCTCGGCGTCCTGGCTGCTGCGCCGCACCTTGCGCTCGGCGCCGCGCTGGCGGCCGTTCCCGGGCAGGCTGAGCAGCGGCAGGTTATCCTTCCCGGGGCCGCTGTTGGTGCCGGTTCCCGGGCAGGGCAGCGAGTGTCTCCGGCCCCCCGGGGCTCGGGGCGGCGGCCGGCCCGGCGCGATCGGCGGCAGCAGCGGGCAGCTCGTCCTGTCGCGATTCTCCGGTGCCGCCAGGCTCCAGCGCCGCCCCCGCGCCGGCATCTGCCCCCAACCTTCCGCCACCGGCCCCGGGCCGCTCCAGCCCTTCACCTCCCGGCTCCCCCACGCCAGCTTTCTGGAGAGACTCCAGGGAGCCATGTCCCTGTCCCGGATCTGCTCCTGGGATCTGCTCCCAGTTCCTGCTCACTCTCTCCCACTCTCTCTGCAGACTGCTCCTTCTGCTCTCAGTCACTGCTCCTTGTCTCTCTCTCCCAGTCACTCTGCTGACTGCTTTCTGCCAACAACAGCTCGCACAGCAATCCCCAAACCTCCTTTCATCAACTGCCAGCCAACCAGCGTCCCTGTCCCTGCCCACACCTCCCCTGTCCCTGCCCACACCTCCCCTGCCCACACCTCCCCTGTCCCTGCCCACACCTCCCCTGTCCCTGCCCACACCTCCCTGCCCCTGCCCACACCTCCCTGCCCCTGCCCACACCTCCCCTGCCCACACCTCCCCTGTCCCTGCCCACGCCACTGTCCCTGCCCACACCTCCCCTGTCCCTGCCCACACCTCCCCTGTGCCCTGCCCACACCTCCCCTGTGCCCTGCCCACACCTCCCCTGTGCCCTGCCCACACCTCCCCTGTCCCTGCCCACACCTCCCCTGCCCACACCTCCCCTGTCCCTGCCCACACCTCCCCTGCCCACACCTCCCCTGTCCCTGCCCATACCTCCCCTGTCCCTGCCCACACACACCCTGTCCCTGCCCACACCTCCCCTGTCCCTGCCCACACCTCCCCTGTCCCAGCCCATACCTCCCCTGTCCCTGCCCACGCCGCTGTCCCTGCCCACACCTCCCCTGTCCCTGCCCATGCCGCTGTCCCTGCCCACACCTCCCCTGTCCCTCCCCACACCTCCCCTGTCCCTGCCCACGCCGCTGTCCCTGCCCACATCTCCCCTGTCCCTGCCCACACCTCTCCTGCCCACACCTCCCCTGTCCCTGCCCACACCTCCCCTGCCCACACCTCCCCTGGCCCTGCCCACACCTCCCCTGCCCTCCCCTCCCCTGTCCCTGCACACACCTCCCCTGTGCCCTGCCCACACCTCCCCTGTCCCTCCCCACACCACCCCTGTCCCTGCCCACACCTCTGTCCTTGCCCACATCTCCCCTGTTCCTACCCACACCTCCCCTGTCCCTGCCCACGCCGCTGTCCCTGCCCACACCTCCCCTGTCCACACCTCCCCTGGCCCTGCCCACACCTCCCCTGCCCTCCCCTCCCCTGTCCCTGCACACACCTCCCCTGTGCCCTGCCCACACCTCCCCTGTCCCTGCCCACACCTCCCCTGTCCCTCCCCACACCACCCCTGTCCCTGCCCACACCTCTGTCCTTGCCCACATCTCCCCTGTCCCTACCCACACCTCCCCTGTCCCTGCCCACGCCGATGTCCCTGCCCACACCTCCCCTGTCCCTGCCCACGCCGCTGTCCCTGCCCACACCTCCCCTGTCCCTGCCCACACCGCTGTCCCTGCCCACACCTCACCTGTCCCTGTCCACACCTCCCCTGTCCCTGCCCACTCCGCTGTCCATGCCCACACCTCCCCTGTCCCTGCCCACACCTCCCCTGTCCCTGCCCACTCTGCTGTCCCTGTCCATACCTCCCCTGTCCCTGCCCACTCCGCTGTCCCTGCCCACACCTCCCCTGTCCCTGCCCACACCATTGTCCCTGCCCACACCTCCCCTGTCCCGGCCCACACCACTGTCCCTGCCCAAACCTCCCCTGTCCCTGCCCCTGCCCACACCTCCCCTATCCCTGCCCACACCTCCTCTGCCCCTGCGTACACCTCCCCTGCCCACACCTCCCCTGTCCCTGCCCACTCCGCTGTCCCCGCCTACACCTCCCCGGCCCCTGCCCACACCTCCCCTGCCCACACCTCCCCTATCACTGCCCACACCTCCCCTGTCCCTGCCCACACCTCCCCTGCCCACACCTCCCCTGTCCTTGCCCACACCTCCCCTGCCCCTGCCCACACCTCCCCTGAGCTTGCCCACACCTCCCCTGCCCCTGCCCACACCTCCACTGTCCCTCTCAACACCATTGCCATCTGCTGGTTGCAATCCAGGCTCCAAACTGCTCAGAACCTCAGCCTTACAGGGTGGCACAGTGGTTAGTGCTGCTGCCTCACAGCTCCAGGGTCCCAGGTTCGATTCCCCGCTGCGTCACTGTCTGTGCGGTGTCTGCACGTTCTCCCCGTGTCTGCATGGGTTTCCTCCGGGTGCTCCGGTTTCCTCCCATAGTCCAAAGATGCGCAGGTTACGTGATTTTCAATGATCAATTGCCTCTTAGTTACCAAAGGTTAAGTGGTGCTTAAGGTTATGGGGAAAGGGGGCTGGATTCTCTGCCCCGCCACAACACTTTTCAGCTTCGACCCGCCGGCGGGATTCTCCGTTACGCCAGCCGGTCAATGGGGTTTCCCATTGTGGGGCAGCCCCGCGCCGTCAGGAAACCCCCGGGCTGCCGGCAAACGGAGCATCCCGCCGGCGGAGAATCCCGCCCGGGGTGGGGGAGTGAGCCTAGGTAGAGTTCCCTTTCGGAGAATTGGTGCAAACGCGATGGGCTGAATGGCCAGCTGCAGGGATTCCATGATGCTGAAGAGTTTTGCAAACTTCACATGGCAAATAATTTCACTTCATTTAACAAATAATTCCCAAAGTCCCAACACCTTCCTGGAAATATCCACGCAGATTCCCTGGAACCCATAGAAAATGTCCACTTTCTCCATGGAAACTCACTGGGAATATTTACACATCTCAGACCGCCCACCCAGGTAATATTGTGCCCCTCCCATCAAAACATCCCCAAGATGAGAGTTACAAACTATAATTGCTGCAAAAAAACAATCAATTTTGTCAAAAAACAGCCACAGAAATGGTGAGACAGAGAGTCAGTAGACACAAGAACCCTGAAATCATGTTTTAGGGGAACAAACATCTGGTGGCCTCGTCAACCTAGAACCTTGGCACCTCATTTTTAACTGTTAAAGTCCTGTCGAGAACCTTCATGTTTCAAACTCAAGTCCCATCCATTCTGCTGATCATTGTGTCAATTGAGGCATTGACAAGAGATCTTTAATGTGCTGTTGCAAAAGTATTTTTGAGATATTTTCGAGTGTCAATTTTGTGGTCATCAAGGTGAACAATTAGGGTCAGAGGAGGCCAGTAAGCCTCTCAAGCTGATCCCACCATTCAATCATGGCAGATCTGTGACATTTTCAGCTTTGCTCTATATCCCTCAGTAACTCATCTCAATCTCAGTTCCAAAATTTGCAATTGATCCAGTTGCTGTTCATCATAGCATCCCTACAGTGCAGAAGAAGGCCATTCGGCCCATAGAGTCTGCACCGACCCTCTGAAAGAGCACCTTACCTCGGCTCACTCCCCCGCTCTATCCTCGTCATCCCATCTAACCTGCACACCTTTGAACTATAGACTTCATGTAGGAGTGCTCCACACTTCTTTCACCCTTTATATTGTAGGAAGTCTGTATATACATTGTTACATAATTGCTAAGCTAAGAATGGTGGGAAATTGTCATGATAGGGCGATATTAGAAATTGGGGTTTGGAAATGGGGTGCAAAAGTGAAGCAGACAATTTAAAGGTTTAAACAGATTGAAGGAAAATGCAGTTAGTCTGAACACAAAGGGATACGCCCATACCTGGCTGAGTCACATGTTCCCATAAAGACTTAAACTCATTAGGGAAGGCATAAAGTGGTTCACCAAAGACCCATTGTCTTTTAGGACATTCCTACATTCGAGGTAAGGTACTAACATGGATTGTATTGAGGTATTCGAGGTAAGGTACTAACATGGATTGACGATTGGCTGTCAGGCAGAAGGCAGAGAGTTGGGATAAAAGGTTCTTTTTCGGAATGGCAACCGGTGACGAGTGGTGTCCCGCAGGGTTCAGTGTTGGGGCCACAGCTGTTCTCTTTATATATTAACGATCTAGATGACGGGACTGGGAGCATTCTGGCTAAGTTTGCCGATGATACAAAGATAGGTGGAGGGGCAGGTAGTATGGAGGAGGTGGGGAGGCTGCAGAAAGATTTAGACAGTTTAGGAGAGTGGTCCAAGAAATGGCTGATGAAATTCAACGTGGGCAAGTGCGAGGTCTTGCACTTTGGAAAAAAGAATAGAGGCATGGACTATTTTCTAAACGGTGACAAAATTCATAATGCTGACGTGCAAACCCTAACCCAGGTTGATAGGGTTGTCAAGAAGGCCTATGGAGTGTTGGCCTTTATTGGTAGAGGGATTGAGTTCCGGAGTCGGGAGGTCATGTTGCAGCTGTACAGAACTCTGGTACGGCCGCATTTGGAGTATTGCGTACAGTTCTGGTCACCGCATTATAGGAAGGACGTGGAGGCTTTGGAGCGGGTGCAGAGGAGATTTACCAGGATGTTGCCTGGTATGGAGGGAAAATCTTATGAGGAAAGGCTGATGGACTTGAGGTTGTTTTCGTTGGAGAGAAGAAGGTTAAGAGGAGACTTAATAGAGGCATACAAAATGATCAGGGGGTTGGATAGGGTGGACAGTGAGAGCCTTCTCCCGCAGATGGATATGGCTGGCACGAGGGGACATAACTTTAAACTGAGGGGTAATAGATATAGGACAGAGGTCAGAGGTAGGTTCTTTATGCAAAGAGTAGTGAGGCCGTGGAATGCCCTACCTGCTACAGTAGTGAACTCGCCAACATTGAGGGCATTTAAAAGTTTATTGGATAAACATATGGATGATAATGGCATAGTGTAGGTTAGATGGCTTTTGTTTCGGTGCAACATCGTGGGCCGAAGGGCCTGTACTGCGCTGTATTGTTCTATGTTCTATGTTCTAAAGGGACTTGGGAGTCCTAGTCCAGGATTCTCTAAAGGTAAACTTGCAGGTTGAGTCCGTAATTCAGAAAGCAAATGCAATGTTGTCATTCATCTCAAGAGGCTTGGAATATAAAAGCAGGGATGTACTTCTGAAGCTTTATAAAGCATTAGTTAGGCCCCATTTAGAATACTGTGAGCAATTTTGGGCCCCACACCTCAGGAAGGACATACTGGCACTGGAGCGGGTCCAGCGGAGATTCACACGGATGATCCCAGGAATGGTAGGCCTAACATACGATGAACGTCTGAGGATCCTGGGATTATATTCATTGGAGTTTAGGAGGTTGAGGGGAGATCTAATAGAAACTTACAAGATAATGAATGGCTTAGATAGGGTGGATGTAGGGAAGTTGTTTCCATTAGCAGGGGAGACTAGGACCCGGGGGCACAGCCTTAGAATAAAAGGGAGTCACTTTAGAACAGAGATGAGGAGAAATTTCTTCAGCCAGAGAGTGGTGGGTCTGTGGAATTCATTGCCACAGAGGGCGGTGGAGGCCGGGACGTTGAGTGTCTTTAAGACAGAAGTTGACAAATTCTTGATTTCTCGTGGGATTAAGGGCTATGGAGAGAGAGCGGATAAATGGAGTTGAAATCAGCCGTGATTGAATGGCAGAGTGGACTCGATGGGCCGAATGGCCTTACTTCCGCTCCTATGTCTTATGGTCTTATGGTCTTACATGACCAGCCATTATCCCATTAACAGAGTCTGATGGCCTAATGATCTATAAATAGAAGGTAGGTGCCTATGAATGGCATAGCTCTGGCCTTTTGTGTAAATGGGAGTGGGCTATCATCCCAATAGCGAGAATCGTTTCAAGTTTGACCACCTGCGGGAGGAGGGGAGAAGGAGAAGCTTTTTTTGAAGGACTGTACAGAGCTTAGAATGAGAGAGAGATAAATCTTATTGGGAACAAAGGCAGAAGCAGATAGGCAGCCAAAAAGACAGGTCAGGATGCCTGGAAGTGAAAGGCTGTGGAGAGCAGCTAGCCAGGTCATGAAGCCTGCTAGCTTAAAGATGTGAGCAGCCATGGAATGGGTCATGGAAACTGCCACAGAGAGAGAAAGCTTTGAAAAAGGATTTGAAAGAGATGTTCTGCAGAAGAAAGATTGCTTCCTGAATGAAAGTGCTGCCTCTGCCTGGATGTGCAAGTGGAACGAGAGCTGTATTTTAATACCAAGTGTTGTCTCATCGGAGCTTGTGTGTTAAGGTTAAGAAACTGCATATAATCTGTGACTGTTTGAACAATGATGTTAGAATGCAGAACAATACTTTTCACTGTACCTTGGTACACGTGACAATAAATCTCAATCTAAATCTAATCTAGAACCATGAAGTTTGAAAGTTTAAATATTGTTTTTTTATTTTGTGTTGTTATAATTTTGTTTATAAAATAACAAAGTCCAAGTTCTTATATTGTCACTCATGGAACACATTTTTTCTGAAGTCGTAAAACTTAAAAACATTATGCGTCTGGTTCAGTATCTTAACCTTTGTTGAGGGCTGACAAGGCTTCACTAACAAAATACAATGACAATCCACTGCGATGAAGCTTGTGTTGAATGTCACCTTTGATTTTATTTTGTGCACCAGTCCTGGAGTGGGACTTGAACCTGTAACCTTGTGCCTCAGAGGCAAGGGCCATAAACCGATTGACTGGCATTTATTTTCAATTCACAGTCAGTTTTTCAGGCCGTTCTTTGGAACTCGCCAAAACCCCTTTCCCTTAAAGTCCTCAAATTTGAAAGAGAAAATATTTGTCCTTTAATTTGGGAACGCAGAGAGAGAGAGGGAGAGCGATTGAATTCTCATCCCACAATCCTGTCCCTTGCTCTATATACTTTGAAAATCAGTCGCCTTGATCATAGGTTCCTGTTCGGATACAAGGCAAGGTGTATGTGATCCTGGTGTCGTGGGAAATTGGAGTGTTCTTTGTAGAATCCGAAAGAGATTAAATCATGGGATAAACTAGGATTTTCCTCCTGATTCCTGCTTCAATGAATCAGAATAATTTTGAAAATTCCCTTTGAAATCAAATAATATTTTTTTCATATGATAGAAAATATGTGATCGGAATGTTTCAACAAGTTGTTTATTTGATGCATCCGTTGTTTAGTGATAAAAGGAAGGTCAGAGAAAGATTGAATCCAATTGATCGGTTACCTCTACCTCCACAATCACAGCCAGCAGTTCACCTCTCTGGCAATCATTCTGCAAACAAATCTACATCAGCAGATGGACAGATGTGGAGCTGTGCCATTTTCCCAAATGCCACCTACTGTCAGCATGAACCATATGGTTGGCGTTGCCAGTGGCTTCATTAATCAAACCGTTCCTCCTCTGAGTGCCCTCAGGAAACCTGCCGTACTATCTGTCCATTGGTGCAGGCCAACGAGAACAAATCTCACCATCACTCTGTTCCACCTCTACTTTAGACATCACATAGGAACGAGGTGTAAAAAAAGGGTCATCTGGATTCGAAACGTTCGCTCTTTTCTCTCGCTCCAGATGCTGCCAGACCTGCTGAGACTTTCCAGCATTTTCTTTTTGGTTTGGGGTTAGGAACTAAATGTGCTCCATTACTTAATCACACAGGCTCCAGCTTCCAAGTTGATTTGCCAGACAGGATTTTACCAGGGACCTTTATTATGATCTTTGCAAAGAAATACACTGAAATATACAGTGAATGGATTAATGGCCTTGCAGCCAACATTTCCCAATATTTGCTCAATTACCTTTAGGTGGCTACATTGCTTTAAACATACCAGATACCCAATCTAAGGAGCCTTCAAGTATTCACATTCAAGCTCAGTATGTTTGGGATCTTGTCCATATTTTGTACACAAAGCTAATTCTGTCCAATCGGTTGGGTAATTCAGCATGCAAACATTGTCACACTGTCCAACAAACACATAATGGATATGAAAATGTACCCCTGTTCGTGTTATTATGAATATGCCTAAATGTTTGCGTTTAAATGATATTTTAAACATAGTTACACAGGACTTCAGTGCCCCCCACACCCTACATCCCCACACCCCAACCTCAACACCTTCAACATTGGCTACTCCCTCCCTGCCCATTCTATGACAATGCTTTAACCTCAGTCCACATTCTCCTCTTCTCACCCAACTAACAGGAAAGGTATTGTTAATGAACCAAGGGAATAAATCAACATTGCCACACCCCTGCCCCCACACACTCCACCCAACCCTGAGCAGGAAGCTTGTTCCTGGGCCACTGACCAGCCCCCTACACAAGGTATTGAAATGAAGTCTAGGAGACGGCAGGTTCCTGTTCATTATTAATCATGCAAAGCCTGATACAGCGCTGACCTTCACAGCAATGGAAATGGAAGCCTCACTGCCCCACACCCATGAATCAGATTACAAACAATAGCTTGTTTTGGTTGCTACATCTACAGTGAACTGGAGGTGCTGCAGACAGGTCTCTTAGACAGACCCAGCAATGAACGGTTTGACTTATAAGTAAATATGGGTCTTTTAGCACTAAAATAAATAAACATGGGTCAGAGACCATACCCCCTGAAGATGGTACTCTCCTGACTTGGTCACCATGGTCCAATCTAATCATCACAATGAGAGCAGCTAAACAAATCCCACCCTTTCAAACTTGGCTATCTGGGGCCTAGTAATTGTCAGCAAGACAGAAAAGTGAACTTTCAATGCAGACTTCAACACAGAGTCAAAAATACATGCAAATGAAAAGGCAGAAAGATGTTCAATGCACAAGTCGAAAACTATTTACTGTCAAATTTCATGATTCAGTAATACAACTGCAACCTTATTGACAGTGACACTACACCCCAGAGCCGAGCCTGTCAACTGGCCACTTGAAATAGGTGAGGTGTGTACTGTTGAGAGGGCTTCATACAAATTTACAAATTTCAGAGTGGGATCCAATTTTAATAATTATTCTATTTAAACATGGCTCACTATCTGTAGCACATCCTCTTTCTGGCTCCAAAAATATCTGACAGAATTTGCCACAACACGTTTTGGGGCAATGATGTCGGGGCTCAATTTTCTGTCCCAAGTCTTGGAGAGATTCCACGCTGTTAGCAGTCTGGAAAAATCAAATCTTAAATCTTATATCCATCAATCTGAGTGTATAGATGTGTGCGTGTATATAACTGTATACACCATAAGGATCTGTAAAGATTTAATCACCTGCTAATGCTCGCATTCCAAGCATTGTCTGGCATCTTTGAATCTGTCTATATATATGTTTCTGGAACATACCTCTTCATTCACCTGAGGAAGGAGCAGCGCTCCGAAAGGAAGTGATTCGAAACAAACCTGTTGGACTTTAACCTGGTGTTGTAAGACTTCGTACTGTGCTCACCCCAGTCCAACGCCGGCATCTCCACATCATGTATACACCATGTATACGAATGTGTCAATATTACATATACGTACGTCAATGCACATCCTTCAGAGATGATGGATAGTTTTAGGGGCTTTTGGTTTAGGTGAGAGGCTTCACTCTCTGATGCATTGCATATGTTTTCCCCGTCATTCATTTAAATTAAATGATCAGTAAATGACCTGGTGATTACTGGGGTGTCCAACACACAACTCCAGCTGCTAAGGCATCCCGCCAAAAGTGAAGAATTGGAAAATGACCCACTGCCCTTATAACCTTGCAGTTATATTTTCTTCAGTTAAAACATATATTCAATTTGTATTATAGCATCCTATACTACACTGGGCGGTGTATTTCTTCACTGAGCCAAATGAGGAGCGGTGATACTATTCTTTAAAAAAAATAAATCTAGAGTACCCAATTCATTTTTTCCAATTAAGGGGTAATTTAGCGTGGCCAATCCACCTACCCTGCACATCTTTGGGTTGTGGGGGCAAAACCCACGCAAACACGGGGAGAATGTGCAAACTCCACACGGACAGTGACCCAGAGCTGGGATCGAACCTGGGATCTCGGCGCCGTGAGGCAACCGTGCTATCCACTTGCGCCACCGTGCTGCCCTTCTGTGATACTATCCTAACCAATCATCTGAATGCTAACCCTCCACCCTCCCACTCCCGTGCCAGGGATAGCGATGCACTTGGGGATGGGAAAGGACTTTTGAACAATCTGTGAATGGATTGAATCATAGAATCATAGAATTTACAGTGCAGAAGGCGGCCATTCGGCCCATCGAGTCTGCACTGGCTCTTGGAAAGAGCACCCTACCCAAGCTCACACCTCCACCCTATCCCCATAACCCAGTAACCCCACCCAACACTAAGGGCAATTTTGGACACTAAGGACAATTTAGCATGGCCAATCCACCTAACCTGCACATCTTTGGACTGTGGGAGGAAACCGGAGCACCCGGAGGAAACCCACGCAGATACGGGGAGAACGTGCAGACTCCGCACAGTGACCCAAGCCGGGAACCGAACCTGGGACCCTGGAGCTGTGAAGCAATTGTGCTATCCACTGTGCTACCGTGCTGCCCACGTTGTTGGTGTTGTGAGCGGTCAGATGTTGAAGATTTGCATGCACTGAATGAGATAGGAACAGCCTTGGCATTTGATCAGACATTAATCCAGACTAGTAATAGAGAGGCCCAGGTAAATGCTCTGGGAACGAGGGTTCAAATCCCACCATGGCAGATGGTGAAATTTGAATTCAATAAAAATCTGGAATTAAAAGTCGAGATTAAAAACTCATCTGATTCACTGATGCCTCTTTTGGGAAGGAACTCTGCCATCCTTACTTGTACCCCAGATCCACAGCAATGTGGTTAACCATTGGCTCATTTGTAGGTCATATGTCGTAGGAGGACATCTCTGGCTGATCGCCTCCTCAGCCACATGTTTTCACATGTGGACATTGTAGTAGGAGGGTGACATTGGACAGAGCCCGGGAGAAGCAACGTTGGAAAAGTTCCTCACCAACACCAAGATCATTGAGATATTTTACTGCGGAGACCAGGAATAAAGATGATACTTGGGTCTGTTTGGCTCACATTCGGAGAATTACAATGGAACATAAACAAAAAATCATATTCAGCAAGTAGGCAATACCCGTGGAGTCAGAAACAGAATTAGCGGTTCATGTCAAAGAGCATTTAGCAGTTCTGGCAGAGTCATTGACTCTTCACTCGATCTTTCCCTCTCTGCAGATACTGCCTACTTGATGGACATGCCTGGCCTGCTGAGTATTTTCAGCATTTTATGGTTTTATTTCAGATTTCCAGCATCTGCAGTATTTACTATTAATAAAAATTGAAGGCAGGTTTGTTTGATTTTTTTAAAAAGCAAAATGCTTAACGTTGGCCTGTGTGCTGCTCAACTTTAGATTGGTGTGATTGCAACGATGTCACTGAGCTGCTAACAGTGATATAGCCTCCTGTCTCTCACAACACAATCCCCTGGGAACAATGTCCGCTTTAAGAAAAACAAACTATGTCAGGATTAAATTTGGAGTCCAAATTGCACTGGAAACTTACTCCAGTAAGTTACGCCATGGATGAATTTTCGATTGATTCTTTCATTATATTCAAACAGGAGTCGTGGAGCTGCTGTGGCGAGGATTCTGGAAAGAGGAGAGAATTTGTAGCAGATGTGGCAACAGTAATGCAGCAACTTGCAGGTTTCTGCTGAATCTTTCTACTTGCACTTGTGGATATAGTAGCCTGTCACATAACCGATGATGAAGATGATCCAAAAGACAGCGATTCCTCCAAGTACTTTCATCACGATGCCTAGTTTTCCAGTGCATAATTTATTAAATATCCTGAAAAGAGAAATGGACAAAAAGATGCCCAATCTTTAAATCAGATCAGCATTACAAGCATTGGCAAGACTGTTGGAGGAATAGCTGTCTGCACACAGGAACACAGGCAGCTCCTTACAACAATACTAACCCTTAAAGTGCTGGCAGGTTCTGGGGAAAGAGTAAAAAGTGTTCCTGTAGTTTAGATCAGGTATTTTGACATTGAAAATATACACTAAGCCTCCTGTTCCCACTGTGATGAATGTAGAGAACTTTAAATATATTGTATTTTATATTTGGTGCAGTAATAGTTTTAATGCCTGAGTTTATATATATATATATCATAGAATCCCTATAGTGCACAAGGAGGCCACTCAGCCCATTCAGTCTGCACCAACCCTCCAAAAGAGCACCAAACCTCAGCCCAATCCCCCAATTTACCCCCACAAACTCACCTACCCTTTGTACACTGAAGGGCAATTCAGCATGGCTAATCCACCTAAACTGCACATCTTTGGACTGTGGGAGAAAACTGGAACACCCGGAGGAATCCCATGGGGGGAACGTGCAAACTCTACACTTGGAATCGGACCCAGGCCCCTGCCGCTGTGAGGCAGCAATGCTAACCACTGTGCCACGGTGCCGCCCCTGTATCTGTTGCGGTAATATTATTAAAGGATCAAGGTGAAGGCTTCCAGACACTGTGGCTGCAAAAGGTGCAATTAAGCTGTCATTAAATTGAGATCATCATTCATTCCAACCACCTATATTGTTTATCTATCTAGGGCTATTGGAATTTTGTTTATCGAAAGAAGGTTCCCTGGGGTTTAGATGATTGAGGGATTGTGGGTAGCCTTAGTAAGATAGTCATAACCAAGTTAGTGGGATAGAGATGCTGCAATTAATGTGAGGGGTCAGGTCTGCAGTAGGCAGTTTAGTTTTTAGTTTTGCTGGGAGTTTTATGCTGAGCAGCAGCTTTTGCCAAAGGCTGTCAAGTTGAGCAGTGGTCTGACTCAGACACCTGGGGTGGGATTCTCCCGCAACTGGCCGGATGGCCCGACGCTGGTGCCAAGAGCGGCGCGAACCACTCCGGCATCAGGCCGGTTGGAAGTTGCGGAATCCTCCGCATGTCTGGGGCTAGGCCGGCGGCGGAGGGGTTGGCGCCGCGCCAAACGGTGCCAAAGGGCCACCTTGGGCTGGCGCAAGGTACTTGGGGATTCAGGTAGCGAGAGAATGGACGGGGCTCCATAAGTGGAACTTAACGAAGCTGGTGGAGGAGGCCAGGGAGGATCTTAAGAGGTGGGATACTCTGCACTTAACGCTGGCGGGGAGGGTCCAAGTGGTGAAAATGAATATTCTGCCGAGGTTCTTGTTTATCTTTCAAGTTCTCCCGATCTTTATACCAAAGGCCTTTCTTCGGAAAGTGGACACAATCATCTCTGACTTTGTATGGGCGGGGAAGGTGCCAAGGGTGGGGAGGACCCTGCTACAGAGGTAGAGGCAGCAGGGGGGTGCTGGCGTTGCCGAATTAGCTTCATTATTATTCAGCGGTGAATGTGGACAAGTGCGGCGGTGGTGGGAAGGAGAAGGGGTAGAGTGGGTTAGGATGGAGGCGGAATCTTGTACGGGGTCTAGTTTGAGGGCTATGGTGGTGGCAGCATTACCAAAGGCTCCGAGTAGGTATTCAGGGAGCCCAGTGGTGCAGTCCACGGTGAAGATATGGAATCAGCTGAGGAGGCATTTTAGGGTGGAAGGGATGTCGGTGCTAACGCTGCTGAGCGAGAATCATGGGTTTGAGCCGGGGGGGGGGATGGATAGTGTATACAGGAGGTGGAGGGAAGTGGGGCTGGTCAAGGTGAGGGATCTGTATTTGGAGGAAGGGTTCGCCAGTCTGGAGGAGCTCAGGGAGAGGGTAGAGCTGCCGAGGGGGAGTGAGTTCAGATATCTGCAGGTTAGGGACTTTGCACAAAAGGTCTGGAAGGGGTTCCCTAGGTTGCCGGGATACACCCTGCTGGAGCGACTGCTGCTTCCGGATGTGGAAGGGAGGGAAGAATTGGGGATATATATAAGTGGCTGGGGGAGCAGGGAGGCGAGCGGGTGGTGAAGATCAAGGAGAAATGGGAAGCGGAGTTGGGAATGGAGATCAATTGGGGAGTATGGAGTGAGACACTGTGAAGGGTAAACGGGACCTCCTCATGTGCAAGGATGAGCCTGATACAGTTTAAGATGGTGCACAGGGTGCATATGACTCGGGCGAGAATGAGTGGGTTCTTTCAGGGGGTAGCAGATGAGTTTGAGAGGTGTGGGGGCCATCGAATCGCGCGCACATGTTTTGGGGTTGCAAAAAATTGGGAAGATTCTGGGCAGGAGTGTTCGCGGTCTTAGCCAGGATAGTGGAGGAGGGAGTGGACCGGACCCTTTGGTGGCGATATTTGGGGTTTCAGAGAAGCCGGAGCTCATGGAGAGGAGGAAGGCCAATGTGGCAAACATGTGGCATACAAACAATGTGGCATACAAAGTGGCAAAAATTAGTGGGAGACTAGAGGACTGCGAAGTCTTTAGGGGACAACAGAAAGCTACTAAAAAAGCTATAAAGAAGAGTAAGGTAGACTATGAAAGTAAACTGGCTCAGAACATAAAAGCAGATAGTAAAACCTTCTACAAATATATAAGACAAAAAAGAGTGGCTAAGGTAAATATTGGTCCTTTGGAAGATGAGAAGGGAGATTTAATAATAGGAGACGGGGAAATGGCTGAGGAGCTGAACAGGTTTTTGGGGTCAGTCTTCACAGTGGAGGACACAAATAACATGCCATTGACTGATGGAAATAAAGATATGATGGGTGAGGACCTTGAGATGATTGTAATCACTAAGGCGGCAGTATTGGACAAGCTAATGGGGCTAAAGGTAGACAAGTCTCCTGGCCCTGATGGGATGCATCCCAGAGTGTTAAAAGAGATGGCTAGGGAAATTGTAAATGCACTAGTGATAATTTATCAAAATTCACTGGACTCTGGGGTGGTCCCAGAGGATTGGAAAGTAGCAAACGTGACACCACTGTTTAAAAAAGGAGGTCAGCAGAAAGCGGGTAATTATAGGCCGGTAAGCTTAACTTCGGTTGTAGGGAAAATGCTGGAATCTATCATCAAGGAGGAATTGCGGGGCACCTGGAGGGAAATTGTCCCATTGGGCAGACGCAGCATGGGTTCACAAAGGGTAGGTCGTGTCTGACTAATTTGGTAGAATTTTTTGAGGACGTTACCAGTGCAGTAGATAACGGGGAGCCAATGGATATGGTATATCTGGATTTCCAGAAAGCTTTTGACAAGGTGCCACACAAAAGGTTGCTGCATAAACTAAAGATGCATGGCATTGAGGGTAAAGTGGTAGCATGGGTAGAGGATTGGTTAACTAACAGAAAGCAGAGAGTGGGGATAAATGGGTGTTTCTCTGGTTGGCAACCTGTAACTAGTGGGGTCCCTCAAGGATCAGTGTTGGGCCCGCAGTTGTTCACAATCTACATAGACGATTTGGAGTTGGGGACCAAGTGCAATGTGGCAAAGTTTGCAGACGACACTAAGATGAGTGGTAAAGCAAAAAGTGCAGAGGATACCGGAAGTCTGCAGAAGGATTTGGATAGGTTAGGTGAATGGGCTAGGGTCTGGCAGATGGAATTCAATGTTGCCAAGTGTGAGGCTATCCATTTTGGGAGGAATAACAGCAGAATGGATTATTATTTCAACGGTAAGATGTTAAAACAAGCTGCTGTACAGAGGGACCTGGGTGTGCTGATGCACGAGTCGCAAAAAGTTGGTGTGCAGGTGCAACAGGTGATTAAGAAGGCTAATCGAGTTTTGTCTTTCATTGCTAGAGGGATGGAGTTCAAGACTAGGGAGGTTATGCTGCAATTGTACAGGGTGTTGGTGAGGCCACATCTGGAGTATTGTGTTCAGTTTTGGTCTCCTTACCTGAGAAAGGACATATTGGCACTGGAGGGAGTGCAGAGGAGATTCACTAGGTTGATCCCAGAGTTGAGGGGATTAGATTATGACGAGAGGTTGAGTAGACTGGGACTGTACTCATTGGAGTTTAGAAGGATACGGGGGGATCTTATTGAAACATATAAAATTATGAAGGGAATAGATAGGATAGATGCGGGCAGGTTGTTTCCACTGGTCGGGGAAAGCAGAACTAGAGGGCATAGCCTCAAAATAAGGGGAAGTAGATTTAAGACCGAGTTAAATCCAAAGGGTTGTGAATCTCTGGAATTCCTTGCCCAGTGAAGCAGTTGAGGCTCCTTCTTTAAATGTTTTTAAGAAAAAGATAGATACCTTTCTAAAGAATAATGGGATTCGGGGATATGGTGTACGGGCCGGAGAGTGGAGCTGAGTCCACAAAGATCAGCCATGATCTCATTGAATGGCGGAGCAGGCTCGAGGGGCCAGATGGCCTACTCCTGCTCCTAGTTCTTATGTTCTTATGTCTTGGCCTTCGCCTCTCTGATTGCACGGCAGAGAATTTTGCTGGAGTGGCGGTCGGCATCGCCACCGGGGGTAGCAGCTTGGTTGGGTGACCTGTACGTCTTCCTGCAGTTAGAGAAGATAAAGTATGAGTTAAGGGGCTCTTCAGGGGGGTTTGAGGAAAGGTGGGGATGTTTGTGACCGTGTTTGAGGGGCTGTTCGTCACGGGGTGAAAAAGAGGAAAAGTCTGTACAGACTGTATAGATGATTGCTGGGAAACATGTATCCCGGGGTTTTGTTCATTGTAACCTGTTTTGATCCATGTTTGTAATAAAATACATTAAAAAAAAGGAACTCTGTATTGCTTTAGACTTCTAGTTTCTGCGTGGCCAGTCCACCCACCCTGCACATCTTTAGGTTGTGGGGGTGAGACCCACGCAGACACGGAGAGAATGTGCAGACTCCACACGGACAGTGACCCAGAGCCGGGATCGAACCCGGGGCCTCGTCGCCATGAGGCAACAGTGCTAACCACTGCGCCACCGTGCTGCCCACATTTGATGGAACAGGCCCACCCCAAACCCACAAACTGTTCTTTTCTGAGCAGATGGTGGATTATGGATTAATTTTATTTGAAGTGAGTTTTACCTTTTCCAGCCTGTTGCTTCTATAGCAGAGATGCTGATGGTGACCTGTTCCTGCGCATTGTCATTCCATCGGCTGTACTGCACGTCTGTGTCGTCAGTGTTCATTGTTATGTCCAGTTGTTGATGCTGAAAGAGCGGCCGAATCTGTTACAACACAAAACGATGCCGTTTGTGCTCTTTTAGTTAATTATTTCTAAGACAGCGTGCTCTGGTTAGCTGAACAAGATTAGTAGAATGTAATTTAGTAACAACCCCCCCCCCCGCCCCCCCCCCTCCACCAGCCCGCATTCAGGTGGAACATGGTCAATCCACATCTTAATTCCATCAGCTGCCTTGATGTTAATACCCTCAATATTCTCATCACACAACTTTCCTTAGTTAGACTTGTCGAGTTTTACAGCACAAAAGGAGGCCCTTCGCCCATTATGTCTGTACTGGCCATCAAGCACCTACCTATTCTGATCCCATTTTCCAGAACTTAGCCCGGAGATTTCCAGGCTCTGGCATTTCTCGTGCTCATCTGAATGCTTCTTAAATGTTGTGAGGCTTCCCGCCCCTACCACTCTTTCAGGCAGCGAGTTCCAGATTCCCACCACCCTCTGGGTAAAAAGCTTTTCCTCAAATCCCCTCCAAATCTCCTGATGACCTTAAATCCATGCCTTCTAGTTATTGACCCCTCTACTAAGGGGAAACATTCCTTCCTATCGACCCTTTCTATGTCCCTGATAATACTGTGCAACTCAAACCAGGTCCCCGCCTCAACTTTCTCTGCTCTCAGGAAAACAACCTCGGTCTATCGTCATCGCTGAAACTCTCCAGCCCAGCTAGCATCCTGGTGAATCTCCTCTGCACCCTCTCCAGTACAATCACATCCTTCCTATTGTGTGGGGCAATTAACGCTGGCCCAGTACTCCCGCCTAATGAGTGCTTTATGCAGATCCATCATAACCTCCTCCTTCACTTGCCTCAGCTAATAAAGGCAAGTATCCCATACATCTACTTAACCACCTTATCTACCTCCCCTGCTGTCTTCAGGGGTCTTTAGACATGTTTCCAAAGGACCCTCTGGTCCGCTGTACGTCCTAGTGTCCTACCGTTCATTGCATTCCTTTGCCTTGTTCGTCCTCCCAAAATGCATCACCTCACACTTCCCAGGGTTAAATTCCATCTGCCACTGTTCTGCCCCTCTGACCAGCTCATCTATATCGCCCTGTAAACTAAGGCTTTCCTCCTCACTGCTTACCACACCGTCAATTTTCTTGTCATCTGCGAACTTACTGATCATAACTCCCACGTTTACATCTAGATTATTAATGTACTCGACAAACAGCAAGGGACCCACCCCGATCGGGTCCCCCACTGGACACAGGCTTCCAGTCACAGAAACAACCATTGACCATCACACTCTGCCTCCTACCACTGAGCCAATTTGGGATCCAGTTTTCCACATTGCCCTGGATCCCCTGGGCTCTTACCTCCTTGTTCCGTCTCCCGTGCGGGGGACCTTGTCAAAAGCTTTACTGAAGTCCATATAGACTACATCAATCGCACTACCCTCATCTACACACGTGGTCACCTCCGTAAAAAATTCTATCAAATTTGTTCCACACGATCTCCCTCTGACAAATCCATGCCGACTATCCTTGACTAACCTTTGCCTCTCCGAGTGGAGATTAATTCTATCCCTCATAATTCTTTATCATTGATTCTTTATTCTCTTTCATGAATTTGAAGCTTTTAACATCTATGCATTTGCAGGATTTTTTTTTAACTGTTAAGGTATAAAATACGTGTGATTCAAAAACTTGGGGTCCGATCTAATGACCGCGTTGGGCCCGGCGCTGATCCGTGCGAGCTGGTTAGTTCGCGGGAGAGGCCGAAATCGGGGTCCGCGGCAGGCAGCTATCAGTTTCCGATCTAATCAGCCCAATCCCATTGGTGGGTTCTGGATCTCGCCAATAGTCAATTATTACGCCAATTTCCATATCATTAATGGATCGGACCCCCTATGGAATGGCCTCCCGTGATCTAACCGGCTCCCCAGGGATCACATGGGTGCCCTTCAGCACACCTATTTAGCTATTGTTGTATTTCTTGTATAGGTCTGGGTCGCTTGTCTTGAACGCATCAGATCTGGCCTTAAGTAGGGAGTGAATCTCCCGATTAAACCATAGTTTCCAGTCGGGGAACATCCATGCTACCTTCTTTGGCATGCAATCTTCTACACTCTTGCTGCTGAAGTCTGCGATGGTAGAGGCATACTCGTTTAGCTTAGCAAGTTGGCTTGGATGCTGGTAGCTTTGTTACACTATTGGCTGTTTACTGTTTGATGTCTGGGGGCTGTGTGTTTGTTAGCTGCAGCCCCTTTTGTCTGCAGTCTTGAATCTGGAAAGGGATGTTCATTTGCTCTTCCACCATGCCCTGGGAGCTGCAAGGAGGGAAGAGACCACATGTTGACTTGGATGTTGGTGACTTCGTTATGTTGCTGGCTGTTTAATGTTTAATGTCTGGAGGCCGTGTTTTTGCTAGCCGCAGCCCCTTTTGTCTAGGGTTTAGAATTAAGAAAGAGGTGTTCACTTGCTCTTCCACCGTGCGCTGCAGCTGGGAGCTGGGGGAAGGGGAGAGAGTGCGAATTGACTTGGATGCTGGTGACTTTGCTATATTGTTGACTGTTTACTGTTTGGAGGCTGAGTGTTTTTTAGCCACAACTCCTTTGGTCTGTGGTCTGGAATCCGGAAAGGGGCGTTCACTCGCCCTTCCACCATGCCCTGCGGCTGGGAGCTGGAAGAAGGAGAGAAAGTTCACGTTGGCCCGGATGTTGGTAACTTTGCTATACTGTTGCCTGTTTCATGTTTGGAGGCTGAGTGTTTATCAGCTGCAGCCCCTTTTGTCTGTGGCGGGAGTCCAGAAAGGGGTTTTGTTTCCTCTGCGACGCTCTGCGTCAGTGTGACCTTCCGGCTGGTCTGCTGCTGGGAGCTGTGGAGAGGAGAGTGCGGCGGGAGGGGGAGGGAGCGGCGGGAGGGGGAGGGAGCGGCGGGAGGGGGAGGGAGCGGCGGGAGGGGGAGGGAGCAGCGGGAGGGGGAGAGTGCGGCGGGAGGGGGAGGGAGCGGCGGGAGGGGGAGAGTGCGGCGGGAGGGGGAGGGAGCGGCGGGAGGGGGAGAGTGCGGCGGGAGGGGGAGAGAGCGGCGGGAGGGGGAGGGAGCGGCGGGAGGGGGAGAGTGTGGCGGGAGGGGGAGGGAGTGGCGGGAGGGGGAGGGAGCGGCAGGAGGGGGAGGGAGCGGCGGGAGGGGGAGGGAGCGGCGGGAGGGGGAGGGAGCGGCGGGAGGGGGAGGGAGCGGCGGGAGGGGGAGGGAGCGGCGGGAGGGGGAGGGAGCGGCAGGAGGGGGAGGGAGCGGCGGGAGGGGGAGGGAGCAGCGGGAGGGGGAGAGTGCGGCGGGAGGGGGAGGGAGCGGCGGGAGGGGGAGGGAGCGGCAGGAGGGGGAGGGAGCGGCGGGAGGGGGAGGGAGCAGCGGGAGGGGGAGAGTGCGGCGGGAGGGGGAGGGAGCGGCGGGAGGGGGGGAGTGCGGCGGGAGGGGGAGGGAGCGGCGGGAGGGGGAGAGTGCGGCGGGAGGGGGAGAGAGCGGCGGGAGGGGGAGGGAGCGGCGGGAGGGGGAGAGTGCGGCGGGAGGGGGAGGGAGCGGCGGGAGGGGGAGGGAGCGGCGGGAGGGGGAGGGAGCGGCGGGAGGGGGAGGGAGTGGTGGGAGGGGGAGGGAGCGGCGGGAGGGGGAGGGAGCGGCGGGAGGGGGAGGGAGTGGCGGGAGGGGGAGGGAGCGGCGGGAGGGGAAGGGAGCAGCGGGAGGGGGAGAGTGCGGTGGGAGGGGGAGGGAGCAGCGGGAGGGGGAAGGAGTGGCGGGAGGGGGAGGGAGCGGCGGGAGGGGGAGGGAGCGGCGGGAGGGGGAGGGAGCGGCGGGAGGGGGAGGGAGCGGCAGGAGGGGGAGAGTGTGGCGGGAGGGGCAGGGAGCGGCGGGAGGGGGAGGGAGCGGCGGGAGGGGGAGGGAGCGGCGGGAGGGGGAGGGAGCGGCGGGAGGGGGAGAGTGCGGCGGGAGGGGGAGAGTGCGGCGGGAGGGGGAGGGAGCGGCAGGAGGGGGAGGGAGCGGCGGGAGGGGGAGTGTGCGGCGGGAGGGGGAGGGAGCAGCGGGAGGGGGAGAGTGCGGTGGGAGGGGGAGGGAGCGGCGGGAGGGGTGGGAGAGCCGGGAGGGGGAGGGAGCGGCGGGAGGGGAGGGAGCGGGTGGGAGAGGGAGTGGCGGGAGGGGGAGGGAGAGGCGGGAGGGGGAGAGCGGCGGGAGGGCGAGGGAGCGGCGGGAGGGGAGGGAGCGGGGAGGGAGAGGGAGGGAGCGGCGGGATGGGGAGGGAGTGGCGCGGGGGAGGGAGAGGTGGGAGGGGAGGGAGCGGCGGGAGGGGGAGGGAGAGGCGGGAGGGGGAGGGAGCAGGGAGGGGGAGGGAGTGGCGGGAGGGAGAGAGAGCGGGGAGGCGGAGGGAGTGGTGGGAGGGGGAGAGTGCGGCGGGAGGGGGAGGGAGCGGCGGGAGGGGGAGGGAGTGGCGGGAGGGGGAGGGAGCGGCAGGGGGGGGAGGGAGCGGCGGGAGGGGGAGTGTGCGGCGGGAGGGGGAGGGAGCGGCGGGAGGGGGAGAGTGCGGTGGGAGGGGGAGGGAGAGCCGGGAGGGGGAGGGAGCGGCGGGAGGGGAGGGAGCGGGGAGGGAGAGGGAGTGGCGGGAGGGGGAGAGCAGCGGGAGGGCGAGGGAGCGGCGGGAGGGGAGGGAGCGGGGAGGGAGAGGGAGTGGCGGGAGGGAGAGGGAGTGGAGGGAGGGGGAGAGCGGCGGGAGGGTGAGGGAGCGGCGGGTGGGGAGGGAGCGGGGGAGGGGGAGGGAGCGGCGGGAGGGGGAGGGAGCGGCGGGAGGGGGAGGGAGCGGGGAGGGAGTGGCGGGAGGGGGAGACAGCGGGGAGGCGGAGGGAGTGGCGGGAGGGGGAGGGAGAGGCGGGAGGGGGGAGCGGGGAGGGGGAGGGAGTGGCGGGAGGGCGGCGGGAGGGGGCGGGAGCGGCGGGAGGGGAGGGAGAGGTGGGAGGGGGAGGGAGCGGCGGGAGGGGGGAGAGCGGCGGGAGGGGGAGGGAGTGGCGGGAGGGGGGAGAGCGGCGGGAGGGGGAGGGAGCGGCGGGAGGGGGAGGGAGCGGCGGTTGGGGAGGGAGAGGTGGGAGGGAGCGGCGGGGGGAGGGAGAGGGGGGAGGGAGGGAGGGGGGGGAGGGAGTGGCGGGAGGGAGCGGGGGAGGGGGAGGGAGCGGCGGGAGGGGGAGGGAGTGGCGGGAGGGGGGGGAGAGCGGCGGGAGGGGGAGGGTGGGGTAGCGGTGGGGAGGGGGAGGGTGGGGGGAGAGGGGGAGGGAGCGGGGAGGGGGAGGGGGAGGGAGCGGGGGAGGGGGAGGGAGTGGCGGGAGGGGGAGGGAGCGGGGGAGGGGGAGGGAGCGGCGGACGGGCTGATTCGGACGCTGGAACCTTCTTTGGACTTGGTTTCTGTTTAAAGTGTATTTGTTTCCCTTGTGAAACGACACTGTTGTGGTTTTGCGTTTGCACTGATAGTTTGTAGTGCGCAGGTGTACAGCATGATGCCGTTTCCTTGTAGATTCATGCTTAGTGTGATATGTGGACTATGAATAATGAAAATATTCTCAGGTGGATTCCCGTGGGTAGATGTGCCACCTCCCTGTCAGAAACCCAATCAGACTGTGTGGACACTTTGCCTGACCCCTGACGGTGCCAATACCACAGCGGCAGCAGCGACAATCAAACAGCCAGGAGCGGGGTTTCAGTACTGGGAATATCCCCGCGACCAGAGGGTGCGTGTGAGTGGATCAGGGAGAACCCGAGCCTGGTCCAAGTAATGTCCCAGCAGGGGTCAAGGGTCCGGGTCTGGGGTCAGGGGTCAGGGTCAGGGTTTTGGGTCAGGGGTCAGTGGCTTGGGTCTGGGGTCCGGGGTCAGGAGTCTGGGTCTGGGATTTGGCGCCCAGCGGTCACTGCTGTGGTCAGAGGTGTGCAGGGTAGGTTCCTCCAGCATAGCTGACCTGTTGGATGGCTGCCTGAGAGAAGGCGGGGAATGTAAGGGTGGGGGAGGTTTGGGGGGCTCACCCTCGCCAATTCCTCACTGATATCATGCGGCGAAATTGACGGAGGCCCGAGGCACAGCCCACACCCTAAGGACACGCCTGCCCATCAGGCTGGGGAGGGACCCAGAGGGCTGGGTCAGCGATGGCCCAAAGTGTACGGGTGTCACCGGTCGCTGGCGGAGATGTCGGAGAGCATGTGCCGCAGGAGACTCCGCCTCAACTAGAGGACGGTGCAGCACCAGTGCCCTGACCTTGCGGACTTGGCACCACATGGACGAGGAGGAGGATATCCACCCCCGGTGGCCGTCAAGATCATCGCAGCTCTGAACTTTTATGCTTCGAGTTCATTCCAGGGGGCGAGCGGGTCCTGTGTGGCATTTCCCAATGAATGGCCCAAAGTGCATCTGTGGGGTCACGGATGTCCTGTTTGCCCGGTCAGCCGACACATAAACATTGACCTGGACCAAACCCTTCAAGATGCCTGGGCAGCAAGATTCTCCTCCATCACCGCGATGCCCCTGTGCAGGGGTAATAAATGGTGCACATGCCGCCTTGCGCACACCAGGGCAACAGGGAGTTCCCTTCAGTAACTGGAAGCTGTTCCACTCCCCCAATATCCAGCTCATGCATGACCACCACCTCCGGATCATGTAAGTGTATGCACGGTCCCCAGGGAGCGTGCCGGACAGCTACATCCTGGGACACTCGGAGACCCCCAGGATGACAGGCTGGTTCATGGGGGGATAAGGGGGTACCAGCTGAGGTCCTGTCTAGTGACGCCAGTACAGAGGCCGGAGACCGACGCACAGACCTGATATAACATGGCCCATGTGGCCAGCCGGGCTGTCATTGAGAGGTACATCGGACTGCTCAGAATGCGGTTCTGATGCCTTGACCGTTGTGGTGGTGTCCTGCAGTACACCCCTCCCCCTGCCCTCTCCCCAGAGGGTCTCCCTCTCTGTGGGGGACTGCTCTGTCCTCTACAACCTGGCACAGCAGCCAGGCAACCAGTTGGAGGTGGAGGAGGAGGAGGGACATGCGGCCTCATCTGAGGAGGAGCAGGAGGAGGGGCCTGACCTGGAGGGGGTGGATGACGAGGCCAGGGAGACCCCGGGGAAGCAGCCAAAGGATGGAGGATGGGCAGCAACGGCGAGAGTCCAGGAGGCCTTCGGACCAGGGAAGCCCATATCCTCGCCCACGTCTCATAGGATTAGGCTTCTTCTGTCAGTCTACCCTCCCCCCCTACCCCCTCACCCATCCTTCCCCTCCCGACCCACCAGTCCTCTCCCAACCATTCCCCCACCCACCCATTCCACCTTTGTCAGGAGGGGGGGGACTCGGGAGAGCTGGTGACTGCTTCGGCACTTCCTCTTCCCGGACGGTGCCCGGAAGGCCCTGGGGAACTTTGGGATGGGGGGACTCTGTGTCATCTGCCTTGCCAGGTTTTTCAGCTCCCCATTGTCTGCATCATGGTGTCAACGCCCTCAGCGATCCCCCCCCCTGTGGCCAGGCCGTGCTCCGCAGCGCCTCGGCAAGGCCCGACCTGAGACTACAAAATGCATCAGGGACATGTCCCCAGCGACTGTGACTGTTGTCAAGACCCTCAGCCATGGCAGCGACTGCGCGACGCCTTGGAACCTTCACTCGTGGTGCCGACGTCGTGTACCACGCTGTCCACTGCGGTCGCCACCCTGGCAGTGTTGGCCTCAGTGCCACACATTGCCGGCTCCATCTCCTTCGCCTTTGCCTCCGGGACTCCTCCAAACAACCATGGACCCGCTGGAGTGTCGCTGACATCCCCCTCTGAATCTCACAGCCGCTCCCTAACGTCTCCATCAGCTCCAGGTAAACCTGCTCCAGAGACTCAGCATCAGGCTGGGACCCAGCTGGGTCCTGGGACCCTGCAGACCTCCCACTGCTGTCTCGCCTGGGGGGGGGGTTCCTGCCTCCACCTGATGTGCATCAGCAGCAGTGTGGTGCTCATCAGACTGTGCCCCCGAAGCCTGACCAGTAACGCCGCCCACCAGTGCGTGTGGGTCTGTGCTGGCGGGAGCTGGGGATGACAGCTGTGACGCGTCGATGGTGGTATCCTCGGAGCGCGATTTGGTGCGGTTTGGGGGCGTAGCATCGGATGGAGATCCTGCGGGAGAATGGACATGTGGTCAGTGGGAAGAATGGGTCAGGCTGTCTGGCAGCAACGCAACGTGTGGCTGGTTATCTGGGTGGGGGGCCGGTGGATCCTCACCTCTGCGGACAGGCGGTGAACACTCTGGCCTCGATCTCCCCCGGGCTCGAAGGGGGATGGGCACTCTGCCTGTCTGTGTGCTCCTGCAGAGATAGACAGAGGGCCAGAGATAGACAGAGGGCATTGTGAGCCGCACGCTTCATGCATCGCAGGGAGGGGGCTACAGGGTGACGGACCTGGCCACCTCCGCTGGGCATGGGTGGGGTGTGCTGGTGGGTGCCAGGGCGTGCCTGGGCACAGGTGCAGTATTGTGCTGGAAGGGGCAATGCCAATTGCTGGCTCGTCAAGGGGGCCTGGGGCTGGCAGGGAGGACAGGTGCCAGGGGGCCGATACCAACTCACCCGTGCTAGCAGGTGGAAGTCTTACGGTGCTGGGTGGCAGTCCCCTTGGTCACCGTCCTTGCACAGACGGCCGCTGCCACGACCTCCCAGGCGGCACCGGCTGACCTGCGGCTGACCCTCCGACCCCCTGGGAGGAACAGGTGACCTGTCGCGACTCCACCGCAGTCTGGCCAGGTCGGCATCTCCAAATCGTGGGACTGGTGTGCGCGGTGGCATGGCTGCGTGCTGGGGTTTGCATGGAGGGAAAGGTTTCATCGCTGCTCCCACTCGTTAGCAGGGAGCTGCCGGGCGCGGTCCTGGCGAATCAGCCGGCGGGGCAACCATCTCCCCGTCAAGCCCGTGGGGCATCACTACCGGCCCTAACTGACGTTAGATACCAGTCGCAGTCTCGCCAGGTGGGCCGTCGGGTCCACGTGCTCCGTACCGCACCCCCCCCCCCCCCCCCCCCCCCCCCCCCGCACCCCCAGTTAGATTGCACCCTTCAGCAGGAAATCTGGGCAGGACTGGGGGAGTGTTGCATTGACAAAGTTGCTGTCTTTTAGTTAAACCCCGGTGTCCTTGTCTGTTGGAAACTAAAGTAAGAGCAGGGAAATTTTCCAGATGACTTAATGGCTGATACTTATTAACAGGAACCAGCAGAACTTACTAACTGGCTCTTTTTGCTGTTTTAAAAAAAATTTATTCTCCTCCTTTTTCACATTTTCTCCCACATTTACATCCATCAACAATAAACAATAATCAGCAAGATATGTCAGTCCCCATAGTAACAACGATCCCATCCGCCCACCAACCCCCAAACCTCAACCCGCGTGTTTACATAAACAAATGACAAAAAGGAATCAGGGATTACCCGTAGTCACCCTTAATCTACACAGCTCCCCACCCCCCCAACCAACACCGTCCAGCCTCTGAGAGAGTACCGTACATGATACCCCAGAGTTGTAACACCCCCCCCCCCAAGTCTCCAGCTCCTCCCGCCCACTGCCTCTTGTAAAACTCCTCCTCCCAACCTCGGTTCCTTCCCCCCAACTTTCCACCCCGGCTAGACCACTCGGACCCTGTTCTGCCAGGCTCCGATGGCCCCCACCTCACTCCCGTTCACTGGCGGGCTTAAACCGGCCAGCGTGGAGGCCCCCGCCCGGGTCCCTTTCCCACTTGCCCGGCCCCAGGAAAGCCCAAAGATCCCCTTTTAGCACACAAACCCCGCACATCCACCTACACCCCAAAGAGCCCTCATTTCGAGTGAAAGTCCCGTCCCTTCCCTTGTCCAAATATATACCACATTGGCTCCTTTAACCTCTACACCCGCGCGCAGTGATACAAAAAAGAAGAAAATACAGTCATGAGGTTACATCGGCACTTGGCCATTCCTCAATTTGCCAGTTCTGCCACAGTCCTTCTGCCTTCACAAACTCCTCCGCTGCTTCCGCTATTCCAAAATAAAAGTCCCTGAGCTTGTAAGTCACCCTCAGCTTCGCTGGATATACAATGCCGCACCGCACCTTGCTAATGTACAGTGCCCTCTTCACCCGGTTGAAGGCAGCCCGCCTCCTCGCCAGCTCCACCGTAAAGTCCTGGTATACACGTATACCAGCTCCAGCCCACTGCACCACCCGCTTCTGCTTGGCCCAGCTCAGGGCCTTCTCCTTCACACTGTACCTACGGAAGCACAGAGTCACTGCCCTTGGCGGCTCACTCGCCTTTGGCACAGGCCTCCACGACCGATGAGCCTGATCCAGTTCATATCGGGAGGATTCCTCCCCCTCCCCCAATAGTTTTGCCAGCATCGCGGCAAAATACTCAGTCGGCTTCGGTCCTTCAACTCCTTCGGGCAGCCCCACAATCCTCAAGTTCTGTCGCCTGGATCTGTTTTCCAGGTCTTCCATTTTTCCTCGCAGATCCTTGTTAGTGTCCATCACCTTCCGCATCTCCTTCCCCATCGAGGCAAGTTGATCACCGTGCTGCAATAACGTCTCCTCCACTTCCTTCAGCGCCTCCCCTTGCTCTCGCACCTCCGCCACTGCGCTCGCCACCTCCGTCCTCACCGGGGAAACCGCCTCCTCCACCAGCACACTCAAGACCTCCCTCATCTCCTTCCTCACCGTCTCCATGCATTTTGCAAACTGCCTTTCGAATTCCGCAGCCATCACCTTAGTTAGTTCTTCAGACGTAAACACTGTGGCCTCCCCGGTGCTCCAGCCTCCATTTTCTTTGCTGACCCTGCGGTGACCTTTCCACTCCCCGACGGACTTTCAGCCGCTTTTTTCACGGCCGTTTTTTTGCTGTTTTTTGGCATCCTTCTTCTCTGTGCGCTGTCTCCCGACTTTTACTGCCTTCACTGGCCCTAGGACCGGGCGTTACTCCCCGACAATGCCGTTCCCGAACGGGAGCCCTCCAACGCACGGCTGCCTCCCGCCCGCCGTCACCGGAATTCCCTCTTTTTGCTGTTTATGACACTTTGCAGAATGCAAATTCCTGCTATGCTTCCGGGCATTTCAACAGACAGCACTTTAAAAGTAGTTGATTGGTAGCGAAGTGCTTCGAAGTGGCCTGAAGCTGGGCAGGGCGCTATATAAATCACGCTCCTTCTTTCTTTTTAAAAGTAGCACCAATGTTAACGAATGTTTTCTTCCCTCCACAACTCCCTCTGATTCCCACAGGTCAATCTTCAACCCCCCCCCCACCCCCCTGCCCCCCCCCCCCCCCCCCTCTGCCAACTCCAACCCCCCTCCCAACGCCAACCCCCAAGAGACGGATTCAATTCTGGCTTTCAATAATTATCTGAAAAGTAATTGCAGAACAAAAGGGAAGAGGCGAGACCAGCTCTTGCAGAGGGCTAGCATGGACACAGCGGGCTGAATAGCCTCCTTCTGCATCCTGGCCATTCTATATGTCAGTCACCCTGAGGTAAATTGCTTTCTTTCACTGCGGGAGCCAGAATTCTCTTCATTCATCAAGTGAGGAAGGATGCAGATTCTGCAGAATCTAACCGCACTCGTACACGGGGCAGCAGCAGCCTGGCTGACACCAACGGACTTTACTTTGGATTCTGGGTTGCCTCCTCTGGTCAGAGCAATTCCGAGAGGTTTTATCACCAAACCATTCACCCTCTATCGCCCTGGGTGGAATCTCCCAACCTGCCCGCAGTGGATTTGGTACCCGGCAGGCATGGTAAACCAGGCAGAAGCTAAAGGGCTGAATTCTCTGCACCTCGACGCCGAAATCACAGCTGGCGCCGGGCGGAGAATCCATTTCCCCGCACGGAATCAGGACCGGCGCCGGTTCTCGGATTCTCCGGGCCCCGAAAAGCGGCGTACTCGGAAAGTACGCCGCGCCGCAAAGCACTGACCTGCGGCCATTGCCAGAGGCCCCCGACTGGCTAATGTCCCGATGTAATGTAACATGCTCCAGCCGGTCGGGATACTAGCGTGGCGGCTGCGGACTCAGTCCACGGCCGCCCTGGTCGGGCGCGGGCCGATCGGAGGGCAGGGGGGTCCTTATACTCGGCCGGGCAATGTTCAGGGGGGGGGGCAGCCAGGGTCGGTCGAGTGGCCGACCGGGTGGGTCTATTTTTAGTGCCCAGCTCTGCGGTCTGAGTCCGCCATGGAGCACGGCGTGGCCGCTGGTGGCTGTCGCCGTGCGCAGGCGCGGCCTCTGACCCAGACGTGCGGGGGCCCGTATCTGCAGCAAAAGCTGCTGGGTTTACTCCGGGTCCCTGCTCGCCTGCTGCAGGAATATGTGGCCCTTTCACGCTGCTTTTCCTGGCGTGGGGACACAGTCCCAATAACGGAAAATCCAGCTGAAAACGTTGGAAACCTGCCCGCGTGAGATCCAGTTGCAATTCTGCCCATGGTGGGCTAATAGCGGGTCGCTCTTCCCACAGACTGCAAGCGCAAATCCCATTCGCATCTCACGAATGTTCATTGAAACAGCTGCCCTCCAGAATCCAGTCAGGCCTGCTCAATCCTGTGTCTCGCCCAAGGAAATCACATCAGCGCCAGTCCTGATTGGTAAGGGATGGCGTCCTCAGCTCACCAGAGACTTGAGGCCAGTACAATTGCAAAGCCTACCTACGAGAGTGGCGCACTGCTCCTGAAGCAGCGTCCCCCAGCCTGCCGGGCAGACGGGTTCCTGCCTCCATCTCCATGCCAAGCTTCATTGACTGCACCAGGCTGCTGGACCCATGCCAGGCAGCAGGTACAATCATGGGAAGCATGGAATACCTCAGCTGCCGTGAGAACCTAGGGCTGTGTGCGCCACAGGAAAAATGGACAGCTTGGCCTGCAGGGCTGTCCAACAGGTGATGCCCCTGGGTGTGGTGGGCTCTGTACTGGGCTGCAGAGAGTAGGGTGATGGTTACAGGGGGGCATCTGCAGCCTGTAGATAGGGAACACAATATGAACAAAGAACAAAGAACAAAGAAAAGTACAGCACAGGAACAGGCCCTTCGGCCCTCCAAGACTGTGCCGACCATGCTGCCCATCTAAACTAAAATCTTCTGCACTTCCTGGGTCCGTATCCCTCTATTCCCATCCTATTCATGTATTTGTCAAGATGCCCCTTAAACGTCACTATCGTCCCTGCTTCCACCACCTCCTCCGGTAGCGAGTTCCAGGCACTCACTACCCTCTGCGTAAAAAACATGCCTCGCACATTTCCTCTAAACCTTGCCCCTCGCACCTTAAACCTATGCCCCCTAGTAATTGACCCCTCTACCCTGGGGAAAAGCCTCTGACTATCCACTCTGTCTACGCCCCTCATAATTTTGTAGACCTCTATCAGGTCGCCCCTCAACCTCTGTCGTTCCAGTGAGAACAAACTGAGTTTATTCAACCTCTCCTCATAGCTAATGTCCTCCATACCAGGCAACATCCTGGTAAATCTCTTCTGCACCCTCTCTAAAGCCTCCACATCCTCTGGTAGTGTGGCAACCAGAATTGAACATTATACTCCAAGTGTGGCCTAACTAAGGTTCTATACAGCTGCAACATGACTTGCCAATTTTTATACTCAATGTCCCGGCCAATGAAGGCAAGCATGCCGTATGCCTTCTTGACTACCTTCTCCACCTGTGTTGCCCCTTTCAGTGACCTGTGGACCTGTACACCTAGATCTCTCTGACTGTCAATACTCTTGAGGATTCTACCATTCACTGTATATTCCCTAACTACATTAGACCTTCCAAAATGCATTACCTCACATTTTTCCAGATTAAACTCCATCTGCCATCTCTCCGCCCAAGTCTCCAAACGATCTAAATCCTGCTGTGCCCTCTGACAGTCCTCATCGCTATCCGCAATTCCACCAACCTTTGTGTCATCTGCAAACTTACTAATCAGACCAGTTACATTTTCCTCCAAATCATTTATATATACTACGAGCAGCAACGGTCCCAGCGCTGATCCCTGCGGAACACCACTAGTCACAGCCCTCCAATCAGAAAAGCATCCTTCCATTGCTACTCTCTGCCTTCTAATACCTAGCCAGTTCTGTATCCATCTTGCCAGCTCACCCCTGATCCCGTGTGACTTCATCTTTTGTACCAGACTGCCATGAGGGACCTTGTCAAAGGCCTTACTGAAGTCCATATAGACAACATCCACTGCCCTACCTGCATCAACCATCTTTTTGACCTCCTCAAAAAACTCTATCAAGTTAGTGAGACTCCCCTTCACAAGAGCATGCTGCCTCTCACTAATACGTCCATTTGCTTCCAAATGGGAGTAGATCCTGTCTGGAAGAATTCTCTCCAGTAATTTCCCTACCACTGAAGTAAGGCTCACCGGTGGGGGCGGGTCATTGTGGGGGAAACCCCTGTAAGTGATGGTGCCTACAGCCTCTAACCAGGTGAGACACTGGTGCATTGAAGGTGATGGGCCGAGTGGGGAGATGTCAATGTCCATCACAACACTGACAGGGCTCCAGAATTAGTGAGGGAGGATGGAGTACAATAGGCAACAACTTCCCCTGCACATCGTGAGGCTCCAGGTAAATCAGAGGAACACCGACAGTGAGGGAGGGAGGGTCAAACCTCATCCTGTCGTAAACAAGCAGCACCACCATCTCGACGTTAATGGAGTCTTTCAAAATTGAAAGTCAGATTGGTTCTGTGTGGGTGGGGTTTGGTGGAGTGTGGAAGGACCTCAGTGGGCTCTGGGTCTCCTCTTTGGGGATGGATACTCACTTGTTGGTGTCGCTACAGTGGGCAGGGTCCAGGTCAATTACACAGGACTTGGAGCCCGAGCTCATAGACCATAGATGTTACAGTGCAGACGGAGGCCATTCGGCCCATCGAGTCTGCACTGGCCCTTACAAAGAGCACTCTACTGAAGCCCACGTATCTACCCTGTCCCCGTAACCCAGTAACCCCTACTGAACATTTTCTGGACACTAAGGGCAATTTATCATGGCCAATCCACCTAACCCGCACTTCTTTGGACTGTGGGAGGAAACCGGAGCACCCGGAGGAAACCCACGCAGGCACGGGGAGAACGTGCAGACTCCGCACAGACAGTGACCCAGCTGGGAATCAAACCTGGAGCTGTGAAGCAACAGTGCTAACCACTATGCTACCGTGCTGCCCCTTTTTTATTTGAGAAATATTATTATGCACAATTATTGGCCACACTACACAGCCCCTTCCAGTAATCAAGAGTCACTTCACTAAATTGGCAGATAAATTGGACTTGGGTTACCTGCAGGAGTATAGTAAGCTGACATTACTGAAAGTATAGTTAAACATTTACATGTGGCAAGAGTTGTCAGAGAAACAATGTTCTCCGAAAAGTGAGGCAATTGAATTAGCTAAACGTCAATTACAAACGGAAAAACCTGAACTAGAGTTGCAGGAAAAGCAAAAAGGGTAAGAGAGGGAAAAGGAAAGAGAGGGAAAAACGAAGAGGGAGCTTTACAAAATGAAAGAAGGAAACTTGACATGGAAATGGAACAATTAACAAGGTGAGACATGGAAAAGGAGAGAGAATTTCAACTTAAAATGCTGAAAGTTAAAGCAGAGACACTTGAGCATGTTGTGGAAGGAAGGGGTTCCCCTAGTATTTCCCCTCATGGGGAAATGTTTAAATTTATACAAGCTTCTCCAAAATTTGAGGAAAAGGATCTGGAAGCATTCTTTATTTTGTTTGAAAAGGTAGCTAAACAGGTGAAATGGCCAAAAGAAATTTGGATATTACTTTTACAAAGCCTTCAGGCAAGTCGAGCTAGTGAGTTGTATGTATCATTGTTGGAAGAGATATTTGTAGATTATAATGTAGTAAAGAAAGTGATCCTTAGTGCATATAAGTTCAGGAAGCAAGAGCAAGCCAGGTTTCTAATGAACGCTTTGAAAGAAACCGGCACAACCCAATAGGCTCTCTTCAAACTTGGAAAAGCAACATAGTGGACGATGGGAATGCAGCCTTGGGGAGTAAAGGCTTTCGCGAAGGTGGCAAACTGTATCAACTCTGCCAACCCATCAGTGAAGGCAAGTCACAGATTCACAATTTGTGCCATTCATCAATGTCAAATGAATTGTATTTGTTCACCTTGAGAAAACAAACAATCAGTTTTGCCAAGTCAATGAGTGGAGTTCAGAACCTCATTGGTTCAATTATGTAATTTGCACGTTCTCACCTTCCACAGGACTCCAGATGTAACACCTGTTGAATGCTGCTAACTTCTACATTAGAGTTCCAGGGTTAGTGTCCCAGGGGTAAGGGAACACTGAGGAACAAGGCAATCTAAGGTGCCAAAGCTTAGCTGCCCAACTTCTCCCAGAGCCTTCTCGTTCACACCCTTTCCACATTCTGATCGTCAATATCTCTTTTTCAAACTGAGAATGGATCCAGAAGGCAGTCACACCTGTCCATTGTCCGCTCTACTCCGACGAGTGACTGTCGAAACTCTGTCTGCTGTTGAATTTCCACCAGTGCGCTGGCTGCTGCTTCCGTAGTCTCATTGTGCAGGTGGCTGGGTTCCAGCAGCTCTCCGAGTGCCTGAGACCTGGGCTGTCCCGGTCTCCGACTGCTGTGGGGGCTTGTCTGTGAGCTATTCTCCAGAAAGTGACCCTGGGCCGAATCTGCAACTTTGCCCCACTGAGGTGGGTGTCTCTGAGCTGGTGGAGGGTGAGCGGTATAGCGGTTCCAGCTGAGTGCCCTCACCCTCAGACATGTTTTGGGGTCTCGGGGAGCTGCTGGGTTGGCTGTGATCTGCTGGTAACTGCAGAAGACAAGAGGAGAGTTTTATTGGATGAGCTGAAGCTGATTGTGAACATGGCGCTCTGCGTGAATCGCAGGATTGGATGAATGATGGGGCTGGGATCCGTACTCGGTGCTGTGTGAGGCCAAGCTCTGTGCCTCCTGGGGAACCATCCCGGTCCTCAACAGCGAGCTCTGCGGCAACCCCCTCCAATCTGGTGAGGGCGTCTCTGCCGTCCCTCCCCCAGCCTGGACTCACTCTCGTTTGTTGTGCACACGTTTGGCCTGTATGGGGTCATGGATAATTGGAGCACATTCTGGGGAAGGTGGGACCTGTACAGACAGGACAGTTTGCACCTGAACCAGAGGGGCACCAGTATCCTGGGAGGGAAATTTGCTACGGCTCTTCAGGGGGGGGGGTTTAAACTAATTTTGTCAGGGGGCTGGGAAAACGAGCTGTAGTCCAGAAGCCAGTGTTGAGAGGAGTGAGGTACTGAGGAGGGTATCAAGGTCGCAGGAGTGTACCGGCAGTCAGAAAGGTGGGTTGAAGTGTGTCTACTTCAATGCAAGGAGCATCCGGAATAAGGTAGGTGAACTTGGAGCGTGGATTGGTACTTGGGACTATGATGTTTTGGCCATTACGGAGACACGGTTAGAACAGGGACAGGAATGGTTGTTGGAAGTTCCGGGGTATAGATGTTTCAGTAAGAGTCGGGAAGATGGTAAAAGAGGTGGAGGAGTAGCATTGTTAATCAAGGATAGTTTAACGGCTGCAGAAAGGCAGTTTGAAGGGGACCTGCCTACTGAGGTAATATGGGCCGAAGTTAAAAATAGGAAAGGAGCGGTCTCGTTGTTAGGAGTTTTCTATAGGCCCCCAAATAGTAATAGAGATGTGGAGGAAGAAATTGCAAAGCAGATTATGGATAGGTGTGGAGGTCTCAGGGTAGTTCTCATGGATGACTTTAACTTTCCAAATATTGATTGGAACCTCTATAGGTCGAACAGTTCGGATGGGGCAGTTTTTGTACAGTGTGTGCAGGAGGGTTTCCTGACACAATATGTGAATAGGCCAACAAGAGGGGGGGCCACATTGGATTTGGTACTGGGTAATGAACCGGGCCAAGTGTTAGATTTGTTTGTGGGAGAGCACTTTGGAGATAGTGACCACAATTCGGTGTCTTTCACTATTGCAATGGAGAGGGATAGGGCCATACGGCAGGGCAAGGTTTATAATTGGGGGAGGGGTAATTATGATGCGATTAGGCAAGAATTAGGGAGCATAAGATGGGAACAGAAACTGTCAGGGAAAGGCACAAATGAAAAGTGCAGCTTGTTCAAGGGACAAATACTGCGTGTCCTTGATAGGTATGTCCCTGTCAGGCAGGGAGGAAATGGCCATGTGAGGGAACCATGGTTCACCAAAGAGGTTGAATGTCTTGTCAAGAGGAAAAAGGAAGCGTATGTAAGGATGAGAAAACAAGGTTCAGTTGGGTCGCTTGAGGGTAATAAGGTAGCAAGAAATGAGCTAAAAAAAAAGGTCTTAGGAGAGCTAGGAGGGGGCATGAGAAGTCCTTGGCGGGTCGGATCAAGGAAAACCCCAAGGCTTTTTACTCTTATGTGAGAAATAATAGAATGACCAGGGTGAGGTTAGGGCCAGTCAAGGACAGTAGTGGGAACTTGTGCATGGAGTCAGAAGAAATAGGAGAGCCGTTGAATGAATACTTTTCTTCAGTGTTCACCAAGGAGAGGGGCCATGTTTTTGAGGATGAGAGTGTGATTCAGGCGGGTAGGCTGGAGGAGGTAGATGTTCTGAGGAAGGATGATTAGCAATTTTGAAAAACCTTAGGGTCGACAAGTCCCCTGGGCCAGATGGGATATATCCAAGGATTCTTTGGGAGGCAAGGGATGAGATTGCATAGCCTTTGGCTTTGATCTTTGGGTCCTCACTGTCCACGGGGATAGTGCCAGAGAACTGGAGAGTGGCGAATGTTGTTCCTCTGTTCAAGAAAGGGAATAGGAATGACCCTGGTAATTGTAGGCCGATTAGTCTTACTTCGGTGGTCAGGAAGATAATGGAAAAGGTCCTGAAGGAAAGGATTTATGACCATTTGGAAAGATGCAGCTTAATCCGGGTTAGTCAACACAGATTCGTGAAGGGTAGGTCTTGCCTCACAAATTTGATTCAATTCTTTGAGGAGGTAACTAAGTGTGTAGATGAAGGTAGAGCAGTTGATGTCGTATACATGGATTTTAGTAAGGCATTTGATTGGGTTAGACCTGCAGCCTCACAGTGCCGAAGTCCCAGGTTCGATCCTGGCCCTGGGTCACTGTCCGTGTGGAGTTTGCACATTCTCCCCGTGTTTACGTGGGTTTCGCCCCCACAACCCAAAGATGTGCAGGCTAGGTGGATTGGCCATGCTAAATTGAGTCTTAATTGGAAAAAATGAATTGGGTACTCTAAATTTATATTTAAAAAAAGTAAGGCATTTGATAAGGTTCCCCATGGTCGGCTTATGAAGAAAGTAAGGAGGTGTGGGATTGAGGGAAATTTGGCCAATTGGATGAGTAACTGGCTATCACATAGAAGACAGAGGGTGGTGGTGAATGGAAAATTTTCAGACTGGAGACCAGTTACCAGCGGTGTACCACAGGGATCAGTGCTGGGTCCTCTGCTATTTGTGATTTTTATCAATGACTTGGAGGAGGGGGCAGAAGGGTGGGTCAGTAAATTTGCTGATGGTGAAGTCGTGGATGAGGTGGAGGGCTGTTGTAGGCTGAAAAGAGACATTGCTAGGATGCAGAGCTGGGCCGAAAAATGGCAAATGGAGTTTAACCCTGATAAGTGCGAGGTTATTCATTTTGGTAGAAAAAATTTGAATGCGGATTACAGGGTCAACGGCAGGGTTCTGAGGAATGTGGAGGAACAGAGAGATCTCGGGGTTCATGTCCACAGATCTCTGAACGTTGCCACTCAAGTGGATAGAGCCGTGAAGAAGGCCTATAGTGTGTTAGCGTTTATTAGCAGGGGGCTTGATGGAGGGGGTTGGTGCGGGGCGGGGAGGAGCATAGAGTGTCGCTCTATGCGGACAACTTGCTGCTGTATGTGGCGGACCCGGTGGGGGGAATGCCGGAGGTAATGAGGATCCTCAGGGAGTTCGGGGATTTCTCACGGTACAAGCTCAACATGGGGAAGAGTGAGTTGTTCGTGGTTCACTCAGGGGACTAGGAGAGGGGGATTGGCGAGCTCCCACTAAAAAGGGCAGAGAGGAGCTTCAGGTTCTTGGGGGTCCAGGTGGCCAGGAGCTGGGGGGCCCTGCATAGGCTTAATTTCACGAGGCTAGTGGAGCAAGTGGAGGAGGAGTTCAAGAGGTGGGATGCGTTGCCGCTGTCTTGGTGGGTAGGGTGCAGTCAGTTAAGATGACAGTGCTCCCAAGGTTTTTGTTCCTGTTCCAGTGCCTCCCCATTTTTATCCCGAGGGCCTTCTTTGGGCGGGTCAACAGGAGCATAACGGGGTTTGTGTAGGCGCGAGGGACTCCGAGGGTGAGAAGGATGTTCCTGGAGCGGAGTAGGGATGAGGGGGGGGGGGGGGGGGTGGGGGGGGGCTGGCGCTGCCCAACCTCTGTGGGTACTACTGGGCCGCCAATGCGGCGATGGTGCGTAAGTGGGTGATGGAGGGGGAGCGAGCTGCTGCCGCTCCCTCCAATGAGGTATACCACGAGTCCGGTGGTGGCGGCTACCCTCAAAATCTGGGGGCAGTGGAGGCGGCACAGGGCGGAAGTTGGGGCCACGATGTGGACCCCAATACGGGGAAACCACCGGTTTGTCCCAGGGAAAATAGATGGAGGGTTTTCGGGGTGGCACAGGGCAGGGATAAGATGGTTGGGGGACCTGTTTGTGGACGGGAAGTTCGCAAGCCTGGGTGAACTGGAGGAGAAGTATGGGCTCCCTCCGGGGAACGCCTTCAGATATTTACAGGTAAGGGCGTTTGCCAGACGGCAGGTGGTGGAATTCTCGCGGCTGCTGCCATGCAAGGTACAGGACAGGGTGCTCTCGGGGGCTGGGTTGGAGTGGGGAAGATCTTGGAATCTTACCAGGTGATGCAGGAGGAGGCCTCGGTGGCGGAGTTGAAAGGTAAGTGGGAGGAGGAGTTGGGAGAGGAGATCGAAGAGGGGTCGTGGGCAGATGCCCTAGGGAGGGTGAACTCTTCCTCTTCGTGCGCGAGGCTCAGCCTCATACAGTTTAAGGTGCTGCACAGGGCACACATGACCGGGACAAGGATGAGCCGTTTTTTTGGGTGTGAGGACAGGTGTGTTAGGTGCTCAGGGAGCCCAGCAAATCACACCCATATGTTCTGGGCATGCCCAACGCTGGAGGAATTTTGGAAGGGTGTAGCAAGGACGGTGTCGAGGGTGGTAGGATCCAGGGTCAAACCGGGCTGGGGGCTTGCAATATTTGAGGTTGCAGGGGAGCCGGGAGTGCAGGAGGCGAAAGAGGCCGGAATTCTGGTAGCCCGGCGAAGGATTCTTCTTCAGTGGAAGGATGTGAGGCCCCCAAGTGTGCAATCCTGGATCAACGATATGGCGGGGTTCATTAAATTGGAGAGGGTGAAATTCGCCTTAAGGGGATCGGTACAAGGGTTCTTTAGGCGGTGGCAACCGTTGTTGGACTTCCTGGCAGAACGGTAGACAATGGTCAGCAGCAGCAGCATGCGGGAGGGGGGGACTCAATTTTATTTTTGTTTATTTGCCCTGGGGGATCTGAGGGGGTGTATATATTTGCTATGTTTGCTTTGTGTTTAACTCGGGGTGTTAATTTATTATTTATGTGTAGGGGGGGAGGGGGGCACGGGGTTGTTTTAATTTGTTCTGTATTTAATTTTATTGGGTTTCTTTTCCATTCTGTTGTTGATATTTTGAGAAAACCCTAATAAAAATTATTTTTTTAAAAACAGAAGGCTTGAGTTTAAGAGCCGCGGGGTTATGCTGCAACTGTACATGACCCTGGTGCGACCACATTTGGAGTATTGTGTGCAGTTCTGGTCACCTTACTATAGGAATGATGTGGAAGCATTGGAAAGGTTGCAAAGGAGATTCACCAGGATGCTGCCTGGTTTGCAGGATAGGTCTTATGAGGAAAGGTTGAGGGAGCTAGGGCTTTTCTCTTTGGAGCGGAGGAGGATGAGAGGCGACTTAATAGAGGTTTATAAGATGATGAGGGAGATAGATAGAGTGGTCGTTCAGAGACTATTTCCTCGGGTGGATGTAGCTGTTACAAGGGGGCATAACTATAAGGTTCAGGGTGGGAGATATAGGAGGGATGTCCGAGGTAGGTTCTTTACCCAGAGAGTGGTTAGGGTGTGGAATGGACAGCCTGCTGTGATAGTGGAGTCGGACACTTTAGGAACTTTCAAGCGGTTATTGGATAGGCACATGGAGCACACCAGAATGACAGGGAGTGGGATAGCTTGATCTTGGTTTCGGACAAGGCTCGGCACAACAATGAGGGCCGAAGGGCCTGTTCTGTGCTGTACTGTTCTATGTTCTATGTGATGGGAGGAGATGGAGCAGAGGGGGCTGAAATGCATGTCCCTGTGTGAGGGGAGCTCTCCCCGGAGAGGGCTGCAATGCATGTCCTCTGTGTGAGGGGAGCTCTCCCCGGAGGGGGCTGAAATGCATGTCCCCTGTGTGAGGGGAGGCCTCCCCGGAGGGACAGAATATGGGGTGTGAGCAACGAGACAGATGGTGGTGATGTGAAAGTCTTGTTGAGAGAGGGAGTGTTCAAATGTGCCCACGCGACTGAATATACGAGATCTGTGACAAGAGTGGCCATTTGACTACATGATGCCTTGCTGAGAGATTGAGAGTGGGGGTAGCTGAGAGCGGAGTCATCCTTGCGGGGCAAATCAGATTATTCTTCCTCCTCCTGTACTGTGCGACGCTTCGTGAGTGGGCGCTGGTCTCGCTGATCTCCTGGGCAACGACCTCCCAAGCCAGAGAGGTGAGGTTGGTGTGTTTCATTGAGCCGTCCCTGGTGGAGAGGACATGCCGATGGGCCTGCACTCCCCAGGTGAGGCCTCGAACGCCTTGACGCTGAAAGCTGGTGTTCCATCCTTCTCGAGGCTGCTTGCTATTTGCCTCTGGGTTCCAGATGTGTTGGAGGTGCTGGTGAAGACAGGTGTGTTGTGTTTGGTCCTTTGTACTTCACGAATGAACTCACCAAACACTTCAACTTGTCCAAACCAGAATCTTTTATTGAGTCTCGTGTGGTATGATAGCAATTGGATACAGAGCACGTTATCATGGAGTCTGCTAACTCCTCCTCTGGAATTTGCACGCACCACAGACCATTCACATGTACATCTTATTACCCTCTCAATCTTCTTCTGAAGATGGCCGGATGTGTCTCCCTTTATATGGGAGTGGCAGGTCACATCACCTTGGTCTAGAACATAGAACATACAGTGCAGAAGGAGGCCATTCGGCCCATCAAGTCTGCACCGACCCTTGGAAAGAGCACCCTACCCCACACCATCACTCTATCCCTGTAACCCAGTAACCCCACCCAACCTTTTTGGACACTAAGGGCAATTTAGCGTGGCCTATCCACCTAACCTGCACGTCTTTGGACTGTGGGAGGAAACCGGAGCACCCGGAGGAAACCCACGTAGACACGGGGAGAACGTGCAGACTCTGCCCAGACAGTGACCCAGTGGGGAATCGAACGTGGGACCCTGGCGCTGTGAAGCCACAGTGCTATCCACTTGTGCTACCGTGCTGCCCCTCGAGACCGCATAGTGTGTCTGTACCGCCACCTGCTGGTTGGAGGTCACACACCATCCAACTATGGTATAGCCTGTAGGCAGATCACCACATCCCCCTTTCTCATAAAACATTGAGATAATTTTTTTTTACAGGTAACATTAAACATTAAACATACATTCATTACATGTAGCTGGTAACGTGAGCACATTTTACTAAAGTGTCCATTTACATGTTGTGCCTGACAAGTGGGCAGCATTGTAGCACCATGGTTAGCACTGTTGCTTCACAGCTCCAGGGTCCCGGGTTTGATTCCGGCTTGGGTCGCTGTCTGTGCGGAGTCTGCACGTTCTCCCCGTGTCTGCGTGGGTTTCCTCCGGATGCTCCAGTTTCCTCCCACAAGTCCCGAAAGACGTGCTGTTAGGTGAATTGGACATTCTGAATTCTCCCTCCGTGTACCTGAACAGGCGCCGGAATGTGGCGACTAGGGGTTTTCACAGTAACTTCATTGCAGTGTTGATGTAAGCCTACTTGTGACACTAATAAAGATTATTATTGTCATAAGTGTCCTTTTCCTTTGTGCAAATCTCATTCTTTCGAGTTGTTCCTTCAGAGACTGGTTTGTTTGCTGGCCTTGCTTCTCTTACGCTTCGCCCTGTGTCTTTGCAAGGCCTGTGTCCCAGACTGCCATATTAATGTTACCAGTCACTTTCTCTTCCACGTTCTTGATGCTGCTTGCCACTTGCGACTGTTCAGTTGCTGGTTGGTTAGTGGGATGAGGTAGTTCTTCCAGTCTTCTCTTTTTTCTTTTAATTTTTAGCACGGTGATGTATTTTGGTGTGTCTCTTGTTTTGTTATAGCAGCCTCTGGCGCGGCGCTGTGTGTTGAGAGGTATGGAGGGTGGAACTGGGGTTGGCGGTTTCAGCGTGCTGGAGCGTCGGTGACTGGCTCTCCATCACTGGAGGTGACTCTCTGACCTGATCCAGGCACTGCCTCTTCTTGGTCAAACTCGCAAATGTGCGAGTGGTCTGTGGAGCTGCATAATGAGATAGTCATTAGGTCGTCCTCAGCGTCAGTATCACGAGTGTTGTCTACTATTGCAATCTCCATGTCGCTGTGATCAGAATCTTCATCTATGTCCTCCCGTTCGTCATCAGTGTCATCGACTGTGTCATGATATTTAGATCAGCATATCATGGTGCAATCACATACACACACTGATGGACATGCAGTAGGACCAACCAACACACACATAGCATCGCAGCCAATCACCAGTGAGAGCACACGCACTATAAAAACAGGGGACACTACAGTTCCCGCTCATTCCAGCAGCAGCCAGCTCAGAGCACCGAGCTCAGAGCCTGCCACTCAGACATTCACCATGTGCTGAGTGCCTCACCCAGATAGTGATAGGGCAGGGTTCACAGATTAGCTGGTGATGCACGTACCCAAGTTAGCAGTGTGCTGTTACAGTTAAGTAGTTAATAAAATTGAGCTACACCATCTCCAGCCGTGTTGGATCGTTTGTACATCAGAACACCCAACACGACATGATACCAGAAGTGGACGCAAGCCAGTGCCTGTGAGACTTACCTGCAGCGTATCAGCAATCCGCCGTCCTGCACCGTGGAGAACATCAACCCGCCGCCGCCGCTCCGAATCGCTGGCAACCTCGGGGTCAATTGGAAACTGTTCAAGCAACGTTTCCTGCTCATCCTCGAGGCCACAGACAGGGAGAATGCATCGGACACCAGGAAGATTGCCCTTCTTCTCTCCACGGCGGGGCAACACGCCACCCACATCTTTAATGCCCTTACATTTACGGACGGCGAGGACAAAACCAAATACAAGACGGTGCTCCTGAAGTTCGACGAGCACTTCAGCGTTGAAGTAAACGAGAGCTTCGAGAGGTACCTGTTCCAGCAGCGCCTGCAAGGTAAGGATGAACCTTTCCACTCTTACTTATCACACCTCCGCATCCTCGCGCAGTCCTGCAGCTATGGGACCACCTCTGACTCCATGATACGCGACCAGATAGTTTTCAAGTCATGTCGGACACCCTGCGCCAGCAGCTCCTTCGGGTCAAGCAACTCACCCTGGCGACTGCCGTCGAGACCTGCGTCCTCCATGAGAACGCCACCAGCCGGTACTCACACATCCAGGCGGCAGAAACGGCGCGGCACGGGCCCCATGAGGCGGAGCGGGTCCAGACGATCGAGTACCTCCCGGGCCGCAGTCTGGAGGACGGGGGCCATTTTGCGTGCTTTCCGAGGCATCCCGCGCTTGTACGCGCCAAAAGAGGGGACGCTGACGCAGAGGAACGCAATGCTCAGGCGCGCATTACACAAGACCGCACCGCACATGCGCGGTGGCGCAACGAACGCACTGACGTCACGACGTGCGGCGACTGTGGCTCCGCCCATTTAAAGCGGCAATGTCCTGCCAAAGCGCGACAATGCCTACGCTGTGGCAGGTTGGGCCACTATGCTGCCTGCTGTCGAGCAGCTCACCCTGCCAACTCGTACCCCTTTTACCAGCCTCGCAGAAACGTTCGGGCAATTCAACCCACGTTCACCGAGTCCGATCCCGACGTCACACAGACCAGTGACACTGAGGACAGGGAGCCCTTCCGCTTTGCTGTCATCAACAACAAGCTGTCCCCGAGTCAAACGCACCAGCCGCTGTCGATGCACAGCATTGATCCGGACGACGAGTGGTGTGCCACCCTGACGGTCAACCCCACCTGAGAGACTTAATTTATGAATTCACTGACTTGTTCCGACATACTGTTTCAGACTTTTTGCCATACTGTTTAAGATTTTGTTATTGTTAGTTAATGACATTGGTTTGGTTCTTGGTGTAACATAGTTAGTTTCTGCACCTGGCACCTTCCTGTGTATATAGTATAGCCACATGTACATATTGTTGTAAATATTGCACACACATGATTAGATGCACTCACCACATTCGTTTATTTATTATCATGTAGGCACATATTCTTTGCGAAAAGGGGGGATGTCATGATATTTAGATCAGCATATCATGGTGCATTCACACACACATGATGGACATGCAGTAGGACCAACCAACACACACACAACATCGCAGCCAATCACCAGTGAGAGTACACGCACTATAAAAACAGGGGACACTACAGTTCCCGCTCATTCCAGCAGCAGCCAGCTCAGAGCATCGAGCTCAGAGCCTGCCACTCAGACATTCACCATGTGCTGAGTGCCTCACCCAGATAGTAATAGGACAGGGTCCACAGATTAGCTGGTGATGCACGTACCCAAGTTAGCAGTGTGCTGTTACAGTTAAGTAGTTAATACAATTGAGCTACACCATCTCCAGCCGTGTTGGATCGTTTGACCAGAACACCCAACACGACATGATACCAGAAGTGGGACTGCTTGGGAGTAAATTACCAGAGTCATTTCAACGGGTCACCACAGACCACCGAGGCCAGTTTTTCCAAGATTGGGATGACTTCTTGCATCTCTGGCTCAATCAGTAGCTGATCTTCGGTTGTATCAGCAGCTTCTATTTCTACATGTGCCATATCCAAATTCCCGCTCTCCACGGAGTCCAGCGCGGTCTGGACGTCCTCCCCCCCCCCCCCCCCCCCCCCCGTGACCACCTCGTCATTGCTTACACCCCCCCGGAGCCGTGTCTCTGGAGCTTCATCTGTTCTGCTGGAGAAGAGATGAACAAGCAACTGATCGTATTCCTCATCCGTCTCACCTTCCATGTCATCACTTTCTGCATCATCGGTGATAACTTGAAGATGTTCATAGCAATCGGCCACGGATTCAGCTTTATCGTCAGCTTTTTCACCTGAAAAATGCAACTTCGCACACGGAATTATTCATTTTAAAATAGAGCGGCAGGTTCAAAATCAGCCTTTTGTTTGGCCACCAAAGCTTGGCTCAAAACTCCACCCTGTGGAACTTCAGTGGGACTGAAGAAATTGAAGAATGATTAATTTGGTACCGTTGTTGTCGCTGTTCTTGGAGTGCTCCGACCTTTGTACTTTGGTTTCGTTCGAATTGTTCTTACTGTTACATTTTTGCCCTCCCTCCTGGCGGTTGTGGAGTCTGTGCAGCCGATGATTTGCGGTTCAGCAAAGAACAATTTCAGCGGCCGTGTGTCCAACTGATACACTTTAGTGATCACCTCATTGGTGAAATACTCATGAGGCCTGAATGTAAACTCCAGAGTGAAGCTCCGCAGCTTTTCAGTCCCTGTCCATTTAACACTCACATCTCGCAGATACTTTTACACGGGTTCATCATCTCGAATCAGCCATTGCGCACGTTCTTCAAGACTGTTAACCAGAATTGTGGAATGCTCACCGGCAGGTCTGTCCCCTCGTCTGATTTGTCCTCCTCCAGTAGGATTTCTTCCAAATCCTCACTCACCGTGCACACCGTAATGCCTTGCAGTGATTCACTGTGCTCAGGTGACCAGCCACCTTCTTGGATATTGAGCCGCTCGACTACATTCAGGGATTCACACGATTTTATCCCAAGTACTGAGTCCACAATGTGAATGAGTATTGTGTACTTGATGCCTGTCACTAAGCACTAGTTCACAAACATCAAAGGTATCCAGAGTTCTTGTTCCAAAGTCTATCATCAGCCCTTGACGATCAGCAAATTCCTGTTGCAGGTTTAGCTTTTGCAAAGCTTGTCCACTCACGAGGTTGGTCGTGGCTTTAGGGTCAAAGTCACAACGAATGAAAGCATGATTCAGCATTTCCCTCGATTTGAGTAAAGGTTTTCGGAGGGTTCTTATTATCTTCCTTCTTTGTTACGATTTTGTTTTCATCTTTGTTTCTGAAAGTTGTCTGGAATCTCGCCGCGATGAGATCAATGACAAACTGTTCTTCGTGTTTATCTCAGCCACTGCATACACCGCTCGTGCACGGTCCACGGTGGAACGACCAACACATTGTTTTGCAAAGTGCCCAACACGGCCGGACCTGGAACAAACTTTTCCAAAGGCCGGACATTGCCATGGGGCATGTCGAGTGCCCCACTTTTGGCACAAGATAGCAGCGGTTCCTGTCGGCCGCTTAAAATGGCTGCCCGCACTGAGACCATGTTTCATGATGACGTGCGTCACAGCACGAATGGCGCTGGCTTCTTCTTCCAATTTGGCGCCATCACATTTTGAGCAGAGTGCGCCTCCTCTTTGTGCAGCAACCTCGCTCGCCTGGCAAATCTTCACAGCCTTTCCAGCACCAAATCTTCCTCCTGCAATAATATCTCCCGAAGCGTATCATCAAGTAAACCAAAGACAATTAGGTCGTGGATTAAGGAAGATTTCAGGTGACTGAAGTTGCAGGACTGGGCATTCAGCCTCAAGTCCGTGACAAAACTGTCAAATGATTGGCCAGATCTCTGGGTACGCATACGGAAGAGATAAACAAAGAAAATTACAGCACAGGAACAGGCCCTTCGGCCCTCCCAGCCTGCGCCGATATAGCGCTCAAAGGTTTCATTCTTTTTAGGGGAACGATGCTTATCAAAGTGATTCATAGATTATCATAGAATTTACAGCGCAGAAGGAGGCCATTCTGCCCATCGAGTCTGCACCGGCTCTTGGAAAGAGCACCCTACCCAAGGTCAACACCTCCACCCTATCCCCATAACCCAGTAACCCCACCCAACACTAAGGGCAATTTAGCATGGCCAATCCACCTAACCTGCACATCTTTGGACTGTGGGAGGAAACCGGAGCACCCGGAGGAAACCCACGCACACACGGGGAGGATGTGCAGACTCCGCACAGACAGTGACCCAAGCCGAAATCGAACCTGGTACCCTGGAGCTGTGAAGCAATTGTGCTATCCACAATGCTACATCATTTCAACAAATCTCTTGTGATCCTCCCCATTATCAAACACAAACCAGTTGTACAGTTCGAGCGCCTGTGGACCTGCCGCCGTTAGCAGCAACGCGATTCACCTTTCCTCAGGCTGGGCCTGCAGGCCCACGGCCGCAACATCGAGTTGAAACTGCTGTTTGAGCAGCCGCCCGATCTCACCTACGTTACCGGACATCTGAAGCTGGCCGTGGGGTCCTAGCCCTTTCATCTCGAGCTTCAGCATTTTCTTACGCGTTGGGTCGCCCCAGGCTGTAGTTCACCAGACCGATCTTCAAACCGAATGCCTAACGTTGTCACTGCCGTCACTATCTTTAAATCTCCAGCGCTTGTGGTACCGTGTTGTGCTTGGTCCTTTGTATTTCACGAAGGAACTCACCAAACACTTCCACTTGTCCAAACCAGAACCTTTTATTGAGTCTCGTGTGGTAAGATAGCAATCGGACACAGAGCACGTTATCATGGAGTCTGCTAACAACTCCTCTGGAACTTGCACCAGCATTGATCATTCAGAGGTATGCCTTATTACCCTCTCAATCTTCCTTTGAAGATAGCCGGATGTGTCTCCCACTAGTATCGGAGTCACAGGTCACATGACCACAGACAGCATGGGGTGTCTGTACTGCCACCTGCTGGTCGGAGGTCACACACCTTCCAACTATGATACAGCCCACAGGTATATCACCACAAGGTGGGCTGGAGAGAATGATGTGAGTGACCTAGACTGATCTATCAATATGGCGCTGCACCTTCAAACCCGTCAGCTGAGGGTGGATGGATGAATCAGCTGCCTGCCCACCAGGCGAGTCGGAGGGGAACTCGCCTGTGCATAATTAATGAGCTTGCAAGCACTGAATCTGGGGCGGGTCCCACTGGTCTGGTGGCAATGCTGGAGTCACTGACCATCCACGGTGACTCCAAATGGGAGAATTCTGTCCCTTGTTTCACTGGTTTCCGTTACTTGTTTGGAATTATTGTTGACAGTCAACCTAACATACCTTTCTCCTTGCTTTAATAATTAAGAAATTATTAAGAAATTAAACTTTCCAAAGAAAATGATAAAAGTATTGCTTTAAATTCTCTTCGAGGATATCTTGGAGGCTTAGTAACCAGGTTTGGACTGCAGGAACCTTCCTGTTCCGTACGACTCCGTTCCACTGAGAACCGTCCGCCCAAGAATCTTAGTAATTTGAGTCAGTTGTAGAATGCATAACTAAAAGTCCTGATATATTCCGACCTTGAAGGACTGTGCACAGACTCCCTTTGTGTCTAGAAAAATGGCAAAACGCCGACAATATCTGAGAACCAGACATTTTTTTAAGCTGTATGCATGAATTTTAATTATCCTTGACGAGTGAAGTAACTTACCGACTTGTTTAGCTAGGTGCTGGACGAGTGTGATGGTGTTATCGGTTTTGTGCGCCTTGACCCGAAAGACCTTTGACCCACCCGATCCCCCTTCCCAACAGCCCTCCCGAAAACTGGCAAGATGGGAAATGTGGCCCGACCTCGTCTTGAGGCTCACAGTTTTGATACACTTCATTGTAAATGTTGCCTGGTTAACCATACTGCATCTTTGGAATACGGGATTTGAACAATGCCCAGATATGATGCAGTTTCATGATAGATAAATTACAGTGATCCAAACTCCGTGACATGTAACAATGAGAAGCCACGTACTCATCGTAAATTTCAATAATTAATGGCATTACTTGTACTACCAGAGAGATTACTAAAACAACCAGCGGTAGTTAATGCATCCTTCTGCCCAACTCTGACTATAAACCTGGCCGGTAAGAGTTCTGACTTCACTCTCTGAAAGATTTTGCCTCAAGATGCCTTCTCATTTCGTACCAATAGTCAGATCAGGTGAAATATTCTTCAATCTGGTACACAAGGAAGCAAAATGAAACATCTGTTGATAAAGGAATTAATTTTTGCTGACATTGCAATTGCAATGGGGCAGCACCGTAGCACAAGTGGATAGCACTGTGGCTTCACAGCGCCAGGGTCCCAGGTTCGATTCCCCGCTGGGTCACTGTCTGTGCGGAGTCTGCACGTTCTCCCCGTGTGTGCGTGGGTTTCCTCCGGGTGCTTCGGTTTCCTCCCACAGTCCAAAGACGTGCAGGTTAGGTGGATTGGCCATGCTAAAATTGCCCTTAGTGTCCAAAAAGGTTCGGAGGGATTATTGGGTTACGGGGATAGGGTGGAAATGAGGGCTTAAGTGGGTCGGTGCAGACTCGGTGGGCTGAATGGCCTCCTTCTGCACTGTATGTTCTATGTTCTATGTTCCCTGACAGTGGAAACTGGAGATTAAATTGCTTTGCAACAATTTTGCATTAGCCTGAGATTAATTTTGTCTCGCCATCAATGTAAAGAAGAAAATGGGGCGGCAAGGGGGCAATTTAGTGTGGCCAACCCACCTACCCTGTACATCATTGTGGGGGTAAGACCCTAGCAGGCACAGAGAGAGTGTGCAAATTCCACACAGACAGTGACCCGGGGCCAGGATCGAACCCGGGTCCTCAGCACTGTGAGGCAGCAGTGCTAACCACTGTGCCGCCCACTATTAGAGGTCACATTAACGGTAAAAAAATCTCAAAGAGATTAAATGGACGATCATCCCCACCAGCAAATAAGTGAATATGCTGATAACTGGTGGCTGGCTGTCAGGCTCGGTACAGTCTGTGTAACCTGTCGAATTCTGATTTATTCCCTTCTCTCTATCATTTGGCAGTTCATTGTTTTGTGACCAAACCCAGGTCATGTGGCGGTTCCTACTGTTACCTGTCACAAGGCGGGAGGTGTTGGTAGGTCAGTGATTTTTAAGGGTTAATGATGTTGGCTGAGAGTGGGAGCTACGTCATTAAACTTATTGAGAATAGGTTGTACAGATCAGGCAGTACTGGAACAAATTGTTGCTGCTAAATCAGTTTGGAATGTGCTGCTGGGCGCTGGGCGCTGGGTGTTGGTGTGTGTGTGTGGCTGGGTGCAGGAGGCTTTTGTTCCTCAACATGTAGCATGTGTAACTGGGAGCTTATGTCCCTGGCCAACCGCATCTTCCCCGATTAATGGACCACATGGGGTGGGAAATATATAATCCCCGACACCAGAATAAGAGACTGAGAATAATACAGTAGCAAAATGCTGAAGATCTGGAATACAAACAGCAAATTCTGGAAATACTCAATAGGTCAGGCAGCAGCTGTGGAGAGAGAAACAGAGTTAACGTTTCAGGTCAGTAACCTTTCACCAGAACTGAGAATTATTGATAACCTCACTATCCACATCAGAATTACGAATCAATATACTGACAACAGAGAGCAAGACAAGACATGTCTAACTTGGAGAATGCAGGGATTCTTCCATTGGTTTTGACCTAAACAGAAAATACATTGGCCATAAAACAATGGGGTTCCAGGTTCGAGTCCCACTTGGTGACCAGGGAAGGTGTGTTCATAATGCTGCCAAACGGGTGAATTACTAACCTGGAAATCCTTCCAATGCACACCAGTGGCACGCGGTAAAAGTGGGAGAGATTCCCGGTTAGTCATGTAATGGAAAGAATATTGGAACCTCTACCCTCGCTGTCTCTAGTTCCAGATTGCAACATGCGTGTAAAGGTGTCCATGTTCTTGTGGGGGGGGGGGGGGGTGGGGGGGGGGGGGGGGGGGCGCGTTTCATACTCATGGAGTAATCTGAACCACACAAGGAAGCCATTCAGCCCATTATGTCCATGCCAGCCGTTTACAGAAAAATCCAGTCAGTCCCATACCTATCCCGTTAGGCCTGCAGATTTATTTCCTTCAGGTGCCTATCAAATGTTCTTTAAAAAATGTTCAGAGGTTATGATAGTGACTCCTCTCTATTCTTAACTCTGTTACTGAATCTCTCAGTCACACTGTTGTTATTTCCAGATATATAGACAGGGATGGGATGTAGCCACAGTGGGGTCAGAGTTTCAGATGGAAATCCTGTGGGCGGTATTCTCCATTGGCTGATGCCGAAATCGCGGAATGCGATTGGGCGGAGAATAGGTTCCAACGCTAAAATCACGGTGGGCGCCGATATGATCGCGATTCTCCGTCTCCTCGACAGCAGCGTCAATGCGGTCCGGAACGCACGTACTGGAAACACCATTTGCATATCATTAGCGGGCCCGACCCGGTATTCGCCAGGGTCTCCGCGATTCTCCATCTTCAATGGGCCGAGTTCCCGCGGTGAGGTTCTCTTGTGCTTTTAAAAATTGTGAAACCGGCATCGTGGCTGCTGAGGGAAGGAGAGGGTGGGTACCGAAAGTGTCCAACATCAACATAGTTTGCTGACAGTCATGTTGCTGCCAGGGCCGGGGGATGTCCCAGGACTATAGGCAGCAATGGTAGAGGTTCCAATATTATTTCCATGACATGCCCATGGCTGGAGGGTGGGAGGGTGCCGCGGGGAGAGGAGGGTGCCGCGGGGAGAGGTGGGTGCCGCGGGGAGAGGAGGGTGCCGCGGGGAGAGGCGGGTGCCGCGGGGAGAGGAGGGTGCCGCGGGGAGAGGCGGGTGCCGCGGGGAGAGGAGGGTGCCGCGGGGAGAGGCGGGTGCCGCGGGGAGAGGCGGGTGCTGCGGGGAGAGGAGGGTGCCGCGGGGAGAGGCGGGTGCCGCGGGGAGAGGCGGGTGCTGCGGGGAGAGGCGGGTGCCGCGGGGAGAGGCGGGTGCCGCGGGGAGAGGCGGGTGCCGCGGGGAGAGGCAGGTGCTGCGGGGAGAGGCGGGTGCCGCGGGGAGAGGCGGGTGCCGCGGGGAGAGGTGGAGGCAGCCAGCTGCTTACCTCGTCCAGTGGCCTTCGATACCCCTGGAGGCCGGAAGGCCCTGGCACACTTGTCGATGGCACATGAACAGCTGTGCCTCCCTGTCCCATGTGCTGACCCCGAGACACGGCCACATCAGAGGGGTGGAATTCAGGGGAGCTGATGGCCACCATCGCCGTCCCGTGGGATGGGTCCGAGTTGGCACCTGGCACCCCCTCCTCCCGGCTGGTGCCCATAGGGCCCCGGGGTTTACCTTGAGACGGAGGGGCAGCTGGTTCGGGCCCCGGCTGCCCCTGCATCATCTGGCTCTGCCAGTCCTGGCGGCTCCCTGCTGTCTGCACCATCGTGTCGGCGCCCTCGGCGATGCTCCTCAGTGACTCGGCCATTCCCATCTGAGAACGGGACATGTCCCACAGAACCTCATCAAGGTCGACCCTGGTACTGGATGACATCCCCCTGTGAGGTAGCCATTCTGCCGAGACCCTCAGCCATGGTCGACACCGACTGCGCTACGCCTTGGACACCTTCACTCACGGTGCCGACACCGTGCGCCAGGCTCTCCACTGCAGTCGCCACCCTGGCAGTGTTGGCCTGGGTGCCAGTCATTGCCGGCGTCATCTCCCGTAGCCTCTGGGACTCCTCCAATCGGCTGTGGATCTGATGGTGACACTGCCATCTCCTTCTGAACATCCAGGTTAGTCCTTATCATCCCCATGAGCTCCGGGTAACCCTGTCCCAGAGGCTCAGCATCAGGCTGGGACCCAGCTGGGTCCTGGGATCCAGCAGCCCTCCAAAACCTGATGGACATCAGCAGCTGTGTGGTGCTCAGCAGGTTGTGCCCCAGACGCCTGCCCAGTAACATGTCCCTCTGAGATGTGTGTATCTGCGCGGGTGGAGGTTGGGGATGACAGCTGTGTCGCGACTATAACAGTTGCATCCTCGAAGCTCCCCTCCGAGATATTCTCCTCGGCGTCAGGAGAGGGGGGCCGCCTGGGGTGGGCTGCGCTGTCGGCTGGAGTACCCGCAGGAGAATGGACATGTTGTCGGTGGAGGGATGAGTCAGTCAGTAAGGCAATTCGCTACTCACGTTTGACAGGTCCTCTCGGCGGAGCCCGGAGGTTCCTCACCTCTGCGGCGTCCGCCAGCCTCCGTGTGGGTGCCCCCCCCTGTCCTCGGCCACACCGGTCACCTCCAGGGCCCACTCCTCCAAGGAGGTGAGGATTCTGATGTCTGGCACCCCACCGCCAGTCTGGGCCCTCTCCCGACGATTGTGGGAGAACTTTGCCTGAGGGGTCACAGAGAGGGCATCATTAGCCACACGTGGTTCACGGTGGTGGGGGGGGGGGGGTGGTGAAGGGAGGGTTGGGATGGAGGGAGGGTTGAAGGGGGAGGGGTGATGGAGGGAGGGTTGGGGTGAGGGAGTGATGAAGAGGGAGGGGGATGGAGGGAAGGTTGGGGTGGAGGGAGTGCAGAAGAGGGAGGGGATGGAGAGAAGGATGGGGTGGAGTGAGTGCAGAAGAGGGAGGGGGATGGAGGGAGGGTTGGGGTGAGGGAGTGCTGAAGGGGGAGGGGGGATGGGGGAGGGTTGGGATGGAGGGAGGGTTGAAGGGGAGGGGGGATGGAGGGAGGGTTGGGGTGGAGTGGGTGCTGAAGAGGGAGTGGGGATGGAGGGAAGGATGGGGTGCAGGGAGTGCTGAAGAGGGAGGCGGATGGAGGGAGCGTTGGGATGAGGGAGTGCTGAAGGGGGAGGGGGATGGAGGAAAGGTTAGGGTGGAGGGAGTGTTGAAGGGGGAGGGGGAAGGAGGGAGGGTTGGGGGTCACCTGGGGTGGATGCTCCCTTGGGGATTTGGGGGGGTGGGACTTTAGTGTCTACTCACTCATGCTGCCTGGTGTAGGTCGTTGACCTTCTTCCGACACTGGAGGCCAGTCCTGGTCACACTGCTCGAGTTGCCTGCTGCTGCCACCTTGTCCCAGGCAGCACTGGCTGCCCTGTGGCTTACCCTCTGGACCCTCGGGGGAACAGGTCATCCCTCCTGGTCTCCACCGCGTCCAGGAGCCTCCCCAGGTCAGTGTCCCCGAATCCGGGGACTGGTCTACTGGGAGCCATGGCTGCGAGCTGGCTGGGGTTGGCTGAGCAAGTACAGCTCAGTGCTGCTTGAACTTGTTAGCGGGGGGCTGGCGAGTGTGGTCCTGGCGAATCAGCTGGAGAGCCTTCATTTGTGATGATAAGCCTGTGAGGCCTCGTTAAGTGGACCAATTAATGTTGAATTGCGTTGCTGGCCTCACTGGGCTGAGCACCGGGAAACTCGCTGCAATTCCCGCTCGCTACCGCACTGGGAAAGTTTTCCGGAAGATTGTGCCCCTAGTCTGAGAAACGGAGAATCCCGCACTGTGGAGTTTAATCTTTTCCCAACAGGATTCCCGGTTGGAAGTTAAACTAATTGACAGGCTGGACTTCTAATTGGTGAAGAGTGCTCTGGAGCAAACCAAGTGCCTCAAATGGCTGCTGGCGGGGCGGGGGGGGGGGGGGGGGGTACAGTAGGGGAGTGTCCAATTCGACCCGGGGAGTCTCTGTATATGGGATTTGGACAGTAAGAAGTCTTACAACACCAGGTTAAAGTCCAACAGGTTTGTTTCGAATCACTAGCTTTCGGAGCACTGCTCCTTCCTCAGGTAAATGAAGAGGTATGTTCCAGAAACATGTATAGAGACAGATTCAAAGATGATCAAGTGACTTAGTCTATATGTATGTTTCTGGAACTTACAGGTGCAGCGCTCCGAAAGCTAGTGATTTGAAACAAACCTGTTGGACTTTAACCTGGTGTTGTAAAACTTTTTACTGTGCTCCCCCCCCAGTCCAACGCGGCATCTCCACATTATGGGATTTGGGATAGAGGGACAGCATCTTTCCCAATCATAGTGCTTTGCAGTAAATGAAGTACTTTCCAACTGCTGTAATGTCAGAAACTCCAATCAATGTTATTGTCCCTCAACCCCAGCAAGACCAGCGCGGCAGCCTCTATCACTGGTTCAGTGAAGAATTGATTTGTGGGGGGGGGTTATGGCCTGGTTCAGGCACCTCGCAGAGAGAGGGAGAGAGAGTACATTCCCCAATACAACTGAAGGGAAGCCCGCACTTCAGGTAAAGAATGTGCACTCAACTCTGCAGCATCAAACTCATCAAACTGGCTGCGAGGAAGTTTAAGTTTATTGTTTAGTCTCTGTAGGGTTCACAGTGTTTGTATAATGTAGGTGAACAAAAAATTAACAGCAGTGCCGATGGTTTGCCAATAGGTTCATATCACGTAAATAACCCCATATGACAGTGTTGGCGTGGACAATAAAACTAACTTGTGTGACACAAGTCACAAATTGAATTCTATGTCTGACAATCAGATCATTTTATCACAAGTCCTTCTCTATGAGTGATTAAGGTCCGCTTCTCCATTTAAACCATACCCTTAATCGTGTTGAAATTACTAAACTTCAGAACAAAATCAAGCCTGACATTGAAATTTCATCAGATGTTTGAAGTTAAAATAGTGAAGAGATTAACTTACCCAATGCAATATTTGGCAGACACCCAGCTAACGAAACTGTTCTCTGTGTTGGAAATTGCTTCCAAGTTTGAAAGCGGTGAGGTCAGATTGGCCGAGTTACAATGTTGCAGATAACGGATGAAACTTCAAATGTTCAGGTTCGCCGAAAGTCAGAGAAGTACCCAGAGCAACAGCTTCCCGACGGGCGTGCAATGAAATCTTGGAGGAGTTTACAGATTGCGGGGCAGCCTGGAAGCAGGTTCCTCCTGTGGGGCTGGAAGACACAACACAACTTTTTTTTACATCATCCAGAACACCTTCCACCGACAGCAGCAACAAGAAATAAAATCTTCACTCTTCAGTTAGTCAGCTGCGTAAATGGAGCTGGGAAGAAAGTCAAAGTGTGGCACGGGGCTTTCTGGTCGGGTTAGCCTGTGTTGCAATGCATTGCAAAATCCAGTAAACTGGAGGTCAAAGTGTTCAACCTCCGTCCCTTCGCGGCCACTTATTAACTTCTAAATCACTCAGTGTCACACATCTACCATCCCCCACCATTTTTACAAGGGGAAAACAAATTGGCAACAACAGTGACCTTGTGCAGATAACTCAGTTGCACAGGAGAAAACAGCAAATAAGGATAGCGATGTGTGAGACAATGCACCCTCAAAGTGAGATCAGCCACATTCCTCGCTGCCGGCTACCTGCTTTTCTCCGTCGCCCCCTCTCCCTCTTCCTCAGGTGACCCTGGTAGGTGTCAGGGCCTATTGGCCTCAGCCAGGTTGTGGATGATGCAGCAGCCCACTCCAAATCAAGACCCCCTCTGCGGGGGAACATTTATTAAACATGAGACAATTGGATTATGATACAATATTCCTTTACTCCCCTTCGTTTAACAATCACACACAGGCATTTGGATTAACCTGGATTATAAAATACATCTTAATCTACAATGGTCTCATTAACACAAAGTCCCTCATAATTATGATGCTGTCCCTTGACGATTTGCATTCCAAAATCCAGACCAGAGGCGGGATTCTCCCCTCCCGGGCGGGGCGGGGGGTCCCGGCGGGATGGAGTGGCGGGGAACCACTCTGGCGTGGGGCTGCCCCAAAGGTGCGGATTTCTCCCCACCTTTAGGGGCCAAGCCCTCACCTTTAGGGGCTAGGCCAATGCCGGAGTGGTTGGCGTGCCACCGGCCGGCGGGAAAGGCCGGCACCACGCCAGCCGGGGCCGAAAGGACTTTGCCGAGCGGCGGAATCCGCACATGCGCGGGAGCGTCAGCGGCTGCTGACGTCATCCCCGCGCATGCGCGGGGGGGGGGTGTCTCTTCCGCGTCGGCCATGGTGAAGACTGTGGCCGAGGCGGAGGGAAAAGTGTGCCCCCATGGCACAGGCCCGTCTGCGGATCGGTGGGCCCCGATCAGGGGCCAGGCCACCGTGGGGGCACCCCCCGGGGCCAGATCGCCCCACGCCCCCCCCCAGGACCCCGGAGTCCGCCCGCGCCGCCTAGTCCCGCCGGTAAGAGAAGTGGTTTGATCCTTGCCGCCGGGACAGGCATTCCAGCAGCGGGGCTTTGGCCCATTGCGGGTCGGAGAATTGCCAGGGGGGGCTCGCCGACCAGCGCGGCGCGATTCCCTCCCCCACCGAATATCCGGTGCCGGAGATTTCTGCGACCGGCGGGGGTGGGATTCACGCCAGCGATTCTCCAACCCGGCGGGGGGGGGGTCGGAGAATCCCGCCCCAGGTTTTCCAAATGACACATTTAAACAAAGTTTCCACTCCACTTCTGACAGCGATTCTAGTCTAGGATTTTGCACCAATCCTTTTAGGATTTCCTTGCCTTGACTGTTGTGCAAACTTCTCAGTTGCTTTAACCTTCAATTCTCAGACTGTATTAAAATGACATTGAATCCGCACATGCTTAATGGTAAAAAACTGGGCGGCATGGACTGGTTGGGCCGAAGGGCCTGTTTCCATGCTGTAAACTTCTATGATTCTATGAATGTTTCATCTACCTGCTGTCCCGCTGTAAATCTAGTTACTGCGATTTCCTCTTTAACTCAGAACACTTTGTTTACCCTTCCTTGAATTCTTCTGAAACAATACCTTAGTCTCAGTTCTCTTAATTCATCTTCAACACTTTTACTGCCCCAATTCCCTGGTTATCTGGACTGTACCTTGTACTTGAGGAAGCCTGCCTCTTTGCAGCTCCCGTCCTGTCCAGTCTTTCTTCTGGCAGATTTGAGAGATGTTCACTCCCTGTGATCCTGTCTCCACCTGCCCTCATGTTCAGCTAAAAGTAAAACTTAAAAGCTTCTCTACGCTACAAGGCTCAGGTTGCTAAGCAATTGCCACATACCTCTGCTGGCCTATTTATTTATTCTTCACTCCATAGCCCTCTCTAAGCACAATAGAAGCACAGTTGAAACTTTTTTTTTCACAAACAATTTTATTGAGGTATTTTTTGGCATTGTAAACAGTTACAGATAACAGAAATGTGCAAACATCAATATAAAACCAATACTTCAATCAAACCATACTGCACATGCCCGCTCCTCTCCCATAGACACTACCTGCCTATTTATCCTTCCTACTCTACTCTAATCTCCCCCCCCCCCTCTTCCCCCCCCCTACCCCATGCTGACATTCACTCTCCCGCGAAGAAGTCAATGAATGGTTGCCACCTTCGGGCGAACCCCAGTACAGATCCCCTCAAGGCGAACTTAATTTTTTCCATACCCAGAAAACTTGACATCTCCAAAAGCCATAGTTCGGTCTTTGGGGGTTTTGAGTCCCTCCATGCCAGCAGTATTCGCCAACGGGCTATTAGGGAAGCAAAGGCCAGAACATCTGCCTCTTTCTCCCCCTGGACTCCTGGGTCTTCCGAAACCCCGATAATTGCCTCATCACCACCCTTGTTTTCAGCACCCGGGACATGGCCCCCGCAAATCCCTCCCAGTACCCCCTAAGCTTAGGGCATGCCTAAAGCATGTGAACATGGTTCGCTGGTCCTCCCGCGCATCTAGCGCACTTGTTCTCTACCCCAAAGAATTTGCTCATCCGAGCTACCGTCATGTGGGCCCGGTGAATGTCCTTAAATTAAATCAGGCCGAGCCTGGCACATGTTGCGGTTGAGTTTACCCTACTCAGAGCTTCCGCCCACAGCCCGTCCTCCATCTCCCCACCAAACTCCTCCTCCCATTTGACTTTCAGTTCCTCCGTCTGGGACTCTTCCCCCTTCATGAGCACCTTGTAGATATCCGAGACTCTACCCTCTCCTCCTTCTCCTCTAGAGACTATTCTGTCCTGGATCCCTATTGGCGGGAGGCGTGGGAAGGATGGGACCTGTCTGCATACAAAGTCCCGCATCTGTAAGTACCTAAAGTCATTTCCCCTTTCCAGCCCAAATTTCTCCTCCAAGCCCCTCAAACTCGCAAAGCTCCCCTCCAGGAAAGCACAGTTGAAACTTAACCAACCCCCACACATACAAACATCTTTGTCCAGCATGAATATAAGTATAGGTTTTGCCCTTCCAGACACAGAAACAGCAAATTAAACCCACTTGAAACTACCTTTGTTTTCTTAACAAAGAACACAACCTGAAACATTATCCATGTTTCTCCCACCACCGGTGTTGCCTGAACGGCTGAGTAGTCCCAGCTACTCTGCATTTCAGGTTTCCAACAGCCTCAGTATTTTGGACAAGGAAAACCATTCGAGGAGCTCTTGGCAGAGCGAGGGAATTTATACTTTTTCCTGACGGTGCACCACTAGTTAAACATAACTGACCTTTCACTATGGTCATCAAACAGAGGTTCAAAATTACTGGACCATTGAACCATCTAACGACCCTTCAGAATGGGAGGGGTTACACCGGGGGACACCTGACAAGATATCCCAAACATGGCAGTGCTATTTAATTATCCATCAATGGATTGGTGACCAACCTGCTGATCACTGCATGGCGATTATGTCTGCATTACCGTAAGTCAAATGGGGCTGTTTAGCACTGGGCTAAATCGCTGGCTTTGAAAGCAAACCAAGGCAGGTCAGCAGCACGGTTCGATTCCCGTAACAGCCTCCCCGAACAGGCGCCAGAATGTGGCGACTAGGGGCTTTTCACAGTAACTTCATTGAAGCCTACTTGTGACAATAAGCGATTTTCATTTCTTTTCATTTTCAAATAACTTTTCACAAACTTGTGCTTTTGCGGAAATAAAAAAGCATTTGGAGCTTAATTTCATGTCCTCTTTATTTTTTTCTCTCCCGTCGTAGGGTTCGTACCAAACTGGATTTCGACCTTTGACAGAAACATTTTGCCTTATTTTAACATGAACTGGGTGGTTCGCTCCTGTTAAAACTGCTGGAGATGATTTGGGAGTGCGTCTGGGTTTTCTGTTCCAAGGAGAGGTGGGACGGCTATTCCAGAATTGGTCAACATGGTATGGAATGTGAGGCGGTCCTCTAAGACTTTCTGAAAGAAAAAACAAGTTTAAGTATTAATAATTTAAGCCCTGTTATTCTGGTTTTCAATGTAGCTACTTAACATCTGTTGAAACACAAGGCACAACCAAGGCTTTGTTCTTTATGTGTCAATTTTGGATATTTTAGATGCTGATAATGTTACATTAAATCCACACATCTCTAGAAAATCAGTGGAAGCTGAGAGACAAAATATCCAATCTAAAAATGTGACAATTCCAGAACTGGCCCAAACATAAACCCAAGATGTGAAAGCAAATAATTATAATGTTGAGGTTTCTGTACCTAAAGCTGGAGGTCAACCACAATATAGACTCGAGTGGGAGTACAGAAAACTTTTATCAGAGTGGTTCTGTGATCAGCGAGAACACCACAGTCACAGTCCTCTGGGAGCAGAAAAGACAAACAGGAGATTTGACAAAGATGTTTAAAATCATCAAGGCCCCGGTGAAATAAATTAGGAGAAACTGTTCCCAGTGAAAGGTTGATAAACAGCATCGTGGCACTACCACCGTGCTGAATGGGATAGATTCAGAGACGATCTCGCAACTCAAGACTGGGCACCCATGAGGTGCTGTGAGCCATCAGCAGCAGCAGAATTGTATCAACCCCAATCTGTAACCTCCTGGCCCAGCATATCCCCCACTTTACCATTACCAAGCTAGGGGATCAACCCTGGTTCAATGAAGAGTGCAGGAGAGCATGCCAGGAGCAGGCATCCCGAAAAATGAGGTGTCAACCTGGTGAAGCTACAACACAGGACTACTTGTGTGCCAAACAGCAAATAATAGATAGAGTTTAGCAATTCCACAATCAACGGATCAGATCTAAGCTCTGCAGCCCTGCCACATCCAGCCGTGAATGGTGGTGGACAATTAAACAACTCACTGGGGGAGGAAGCTCCACAAATATCCCCATCCTCAATGATGGAGGAGCCCAGCACATCTGTGCAAAAGACAAGGCTGAAGTATTTGCAACACTCTTCAGCCAGAAGTGCCGAGTGGATGATCCACCTCAGTCTCCTCCGGAGGTCCCCAGCATCACAGATGTCAGTCTTCAGCCAATACGATTCATTCTACATGAAATCAAGAAACGGCTGAAGGCACTGGACACTGCAAAGGCTCTGGGCCCTGACAGTATCCCGGCAATAGTACTGAAGACTTGCGCTCCAGAACTTGTCATACCCCTAGCCAAGCTGTTCCAGTACAGCTACAACACTGGCATCTACCCGCCAATGTGGACCAGGTATGTCCTGTACACAAGAAACAGGACAAATCTAACCAGCCAATTATCGTCCTATCAGTCTACTCTCCATCATCAGTAAAGGGATGGAAGTGGTCAGCAAGTTGCTTCTATCAAGCGACACTTATTAACAATAACCTGCTCACGGACGCTCAGTTTGGGTTCCGCCAGGGTCACTCAGCTCCTGACCTCATTACAGCCTTGGTTCAAACATAGACAAAAGAGCTGAATGCCAGAGGGGAGGTGAGAGTGACTGCCCTTGACATCAAGGCAGCATTTGGCTGAAAATGGCACCAAGGAGTCCAAGCTAAACTGGAGCCAATAGGAATCAGGGAGAAAACTCTCCGCTGGTTGGAGTCATACCCGGCACAAAGGAAGACGGTTGTGGTTGTTGGAGGTCAGTCATCTCATCCTGAAACATCACTGCAGGAGTTCCTCAAGGTCATGTCCGAGGCCCAATCATTCCCAGCTGCTTCATTAATGACCTTCCTTCCAACTAAGTTCAGAAGTGGAAATGTTTGCTGATGATTGCACAATCTCCAGCATCATTCAAGACTCCTCAGACACTAAAATAGTCAACATGCAAATGCAGCAAGACCCGGACAACATTCAGGCTTGGGGCTGACAAGTGGCAAGTAACATTCGCGCCACACAAGTGCCAGCCAATGACGATCTCCAACAAGAGAGAACCTAACCATCGCCCCTTGAGCGGGAGCGGGAGAGAGAGAGGGAGCTGGAGTGCAGCTTGGGATTCAGGTAGGTGTTTAAACTTGTTCCCAGGTTCCAGCGGCCTTCATTTCCGGGAGCGGGAGAGAGAGAGGGAGCCGGAGTGCAGCGAGTGCAGCTTGGGATTCAGGTAGGTGTTTAAACTTGCCCCCAGGTTCCAGCGGCCTTCATTTCCGGGCGCGGGAGAGAGAGAGGGAGCCGGAGTGCAGCGAGTGCAGCTTGGGATTCAGGTAGGTGTTTAAACTTGCCCCCAGGTTCCAGCGGCCTTCATTTCTGGGAGCGGGAGAGAGAGAGGGAGCCGGAGTGCAGCTTGGGAATCAGGTAGATGCTCAAGTGTTTGATTTTTACCTCGATTTAAGTTGGGCGGTTGCTAAACCCGAGACACTACACTTGTAGTGTCTCCCACCCTTCCACCTCCTCTAACCTAAGGGGGTGAGTGAATATCAGGTAAGCTCTCTCTTTTCTTATTCTTTTATCCGCAAGTTATAGCTTCAGATTTTCGGCGGGAGCAGTGGCCAGGGGTCTGTTGGGAAGGTAAGTAGCTGGGAGAAATTTAACTCTTCGTGGGTTGGTAAGTATTGTGATTGGTAAGTAAAATCCTTATTCCTTTCACTTATTCATTATTTGATATTATATTTGTAATCAGTTAAGGTAAAGTGTAAAAATGGCAGGAGATCCCAGATCCATGTTATGCTCCTCGTGCTCAATGTGGGAGTTCAGGGACACGGCCGATGCCCCTGACTCTTTCATGTGCGGGAAGTGTGTCCAGCTGCAGCTCCTGTTAGACCGCATGACGGCTCTGGAGCTGCGGATGGACTCACTTTAGAGCATCTGCGATGCTGAGGAGGTCGTGGATAGCACTTTCAGTGAGTTGGTCACACCGCAGATTAGGATTGGTGAGGGAGACAGGGAATGGGTGACCAAAAGGCAGAGAAAGAGCAGGAAGGCAGTGCAGGTGTCCCCTGCGGTCATCTCCCTCCAAAACAGGTATATTGTTTTGGATACTGTTGGGGGAGATGACTCACCAGGGGAAGGCAGTAGTAGCCAGGCTCATGGCACCGTGGCTGGCTCTGCTGCACAGAAGGGCGGGAAAAAGACTGGCAGGGCTATAGTCATAGGGGATTCAATCGTAAGGGGAGTAGACAGGCGTTTCTGTGGTCGAAAACGAGACTCCCGAATGGTATGTTTTTTCCCGGGTGCACGGGTCAGGGATGTCTCACATCGGCTGCAGGACATACTGAAGGGAAGGGTGAACAGCCAGTTGTCATGGTGCATATAGGCACCTACGATATAGGTAGAAAACGGGATGAGGTCCTACAATCAGAATTTAGGGAGTTAGGAGATAAGTTAAAAAGTAGGACCTCAAAGGTAGTAATCTCAGGATTGCTACCAGTGCCACGTGACAGTCAGAGTAGAAATTCAAGAATAGTCAGAATGAATACGTGGCTTGAGAGATGGTGGAGGAGGGAGAGGGGTTCAGATTTTTGGGACATTGGAACCGGTTCTGGGGGCGGTGGGACCATTACAAATCGGATGGTCTACACCTGGGCAGGACTGGAACCAATGTCCTAGGGGGTGCATTTGCTAACACTGTTGGGGAGGTTTTAAACTAATGTGGCAGGGGGATGGGAACCAGATTAAGAAGTTAGAGGTCAGTAAAGAGGCAGCAACTAAAGCCAGTAAGGTACTAGATAATAAACTCAATGTGACTAAGGGGAAGAGTAGACAGGGAAGAGATGATAAACGCAAAGGGACAGGTGGTCTGAGGTGCATTGGTTTCAATGCGAGAAGTGTAGCAGGTAAGGCAGATGAATTTAGGGCTTGGATTAGTACCTGGGAGTATGATGTTATTGGTATTACGGAGACTTGGTTGAGGGAAGGGCAAGACTGGCAACTAAATATCCCAGGGTATAGATGCTTCAGGAGGGATAGAGAGGGAGGTAAAAGGGGTGGAGGAGTTGCATTACTGGTCAGAGATGATGTCACAGCTGTGATTAAGGAGGGCACGATGGAGGATTCGAGCACTGAGGCAATATGGGTAGAGCTAAGAAATGGGAAGGGTGCACTAACATTGTTGGGACTTTACTACAGGCCTCCCAAAAGCGAGCGTGAAGTAGAGGTACAAATATGGAGACAGATTATAGAAAAATGTAGTAGCAATAGGGTGGTCGTGATGGGAGATTTTAACTTCCCCATCATTGAATGGGACTCATGTAGTGTTGGAGGCGTAGATGGAGCAGAATTTGTAAGGAGCATCCAGGAGAGTTTTTTAGAGCAGTATGTAAATAGTCCAACTCGGGAAGGGGCCATACTGGACCTGGTATTGGGGAATGATCCCGGCCAGGTGGTTAAAGTTTCAGTCGGTGATTACTTTGGGAATAGCGATCACAATTCCGTAAGTTTTAGAATATTCATGGACAAAGACGAGAGTGGTCCTAAAGAAAGAGTGCTAAATTGGGGAAAGGCCAAGTATAACAAAATTCGGCAGGAGCTAGGGAATGTGGATTGGGAGCAGCTCTTTAAGGGTAAATCCACATTTGAAATGTGGGAGTCTTTTAAGGAAAGGTTGATTAGAGTGCAGGACAGACATGCCCCTGTGAAAATGAGGGATAGAAATGGCAAGATTAGGGAACCATGGATGACGGGTGGAATCGTGAGACTAGCTAAGATGAAAAAGGAAGCATACATAAGATCTAGGCGACTTAAATCTGATGAAGCTTTGGAGGAATATCGGGAAAGTAGGACAAATCTCAAACGCGCAATAAAGAGGGCTAAAAGGGGTCATGAAATATCTTTGGCTAACAGGGTTAAGGAAAATCCCAAAGCCTTTTATTCATATCTCAGGAGCAAGAGGGTAACTAGAGAAAGGATTGGCCCACTCAAAGACAAAAGAGGGAATTTATGCTTGGAGACAGAGGAAAATGGTGAGATTCTTAATGAATACTTTGCATCAGTATTCACCAAGGAGAGGGACATGACGGATGTTGAGGCTAAGGATGGATGTTTAAATACTCTCGGTCAAGTCGGCATAAGGAAGGGGGAAATTTTGGGTATTCTAAAAGGCATTAAGGTGGACAAGTCTCCAGGTCCGGATGGGATCTATCCCAGGTTACTGAGGGAAGCGAGGGAAGAGATAGCTGGGGTCTTAACAGATATCTTTGCAGCAACCTTTAGCACGGGTGAGGTCCCGGAGGACTGGAGAATTGTTAATGTTGTCCCTTTGTTTAAGAAGGGTAGCAGGGATAATCCAGGGAATTATAGACCTGTGAGCTTGACGTCAGTGGTAGGCAAACTGTTGGAGAAGATACTGAGGGATAGGATCTATTCACATTTGGAAGAAAATAGACTTATCAGTGATAGGCAGCATGGTTATGTGCAGGGAAGGTCATGTCTTACAAACCTAATAGAATTCTTTGAGGAAGTGACAAAGTTAATTGATATGGGTAGGGCTGTAGATGTCATATACATGGACTTCAGTAAGGCGTTTGATAAAGTTTCCCATGGCAGGTTGATGGAAAAAGTGAAGTCGTATGGGGTTCAGGGTGTACTAGCTAGATGGATAAAGAACTGGCTGGGCAACAGGAGACAGAGAGTAGTGGTGGAAGGGAGTGTCTCAAAATGGAGAAAGGTGACTAGTGGTGTTCCACAGGGATCCGTGCTCGGACCACTGTTGTTTGTGATATACATAAATGATCTGGACGAAGGTATAGGTTGTCTGATTAGCAAGTTTACAGATGATACTAAGATTGGTGGAGTTGCAGATAGCGAGGAGGACTGTCAGAGAATACAGCAAAAAAAAAATTGGAGAGTTGGGCAGAGAAATGGCAGCTGGAGTTCAATCCAGGCAAATGCGAGGTGATGCATTTTGGAAGATCTAATTCAAGAGCGGACTATATTGTGAATGGAAGAGTCCTGGGGAAAATTAATGTACAGAGAGATCTGGGAGTTCAGGTCTATTGTACCCTGAAGGTGGCAACGCAGGTCGATAGAGTGGTCAAGAAGGCATACAGCATGCTTGCCTTCATCGAACGGGGTATTGAGGACAAGAGTCGGCAGGTCATGTTACAGTTGTATAGGACTTTGGTTAGGCCACATTTGGAATACTGCATGCAGTTCTGGTCACCACATTACCAGAAGGATGTGGATGCTTTAGAGAGGGTGCAGAGGAGGTTCACCAGGATGTTGCCTGGTATGGAAGGTGCTAGCTATGAAGAAAGGTTGAGTAGATTAGGATTGTTTTCATTGGAAAGACGGAGGTTGAGGGGGGACCTGATTGAGGTCTACAAAATTATGAGAGGTATGGACAGGGTGGATAGCAACAAGCTTTTTCCAAGAGTGGGGTGTCAATTACAAGGGGTCACGATTTCAAGGTGAGGGGGAGAAAGTTTAAGGGAGATGTACTTGGAAGGTTTTTTATGCAGAGGGTGGTGGGTGCCTGGAACGCTTTGCCAGCGGAGGTGGTAGAGGCGGGCACGATAGCATCATTTAAGAGGCATCTAGACAGATATATGAACGGGCGGGGAACAGAGGGAAGTAGATCCTTGGAAAATAGGTGACAGATTTAGATAAAGGATCTGGATCGGCGCAGGCTGGGAGGGCCGAAGGGCCTGTTCCTGTGCTGTAATTTTCTTTGTTCTTTGTTCTTTGACATTCAATGGCATTGCCATTGCTGAATCCCCTCACTATCAACATCCTGGGTGTTACCATTGATCAGAAACTGAACTGGACTAGCCACATTAATACTGTAGCTATAAAGGGCGGCACGTGGCACAGTGGTTAGCACTGGGACTGCGGCGCTGAGGACCCGGGTTCAACTCCCGCCCCTGGGTCACTGTCCGTGTGGACTTTGCACATTCTCCCCATGTCTGCATGGGTTTCGCCCCCACAACCCAAAGATGTGCAGGGTAGGGAGATTGGCCACACTAAATTGGCCCTTAATTGAAAAAAATAATAATTGGGCACTCTAAATTTAAAAAGAAAATACTGCATCTAAAGAGCAGGTCTGAGGCTCGGAATTCTATAATGAGAGTTCACCACCCTGACCCCAAAGCCTGTCCACCATCTACAAGGCACAAGTCAGGAGTGTGATGGAATACTCTCCACTTGCCTGGGTGAGTGCAGCTCCAACAACACTCAAGATGCTCAACACCATCCAGGACAAAGCAGACCGCTTGATTGGCGTCCCTTCCCCAAACATTAACTCCCTCCACCACTGACACATGGTAGCAGCTGTATGCACCCCCAGAGGTACTGCAGGAACTCACCAAGGTTCCTTAGGCAGCACCTTCCAAAATCGTGACCACTACCATCTAGAAGGACAAGGGCAGCAGATACCTGGGAACCCCACCACCTGGAGGTTCCCCTCCAAGTCACTCACCGTCCTGACTTGGAAATATATCGCCGCTCCTTCACTGCCGCGGGGTCAAAATCCCTCCCTAACAGCACTGTGTGTGTACCTACACTACATGGACTGCAGCGGTTCAAGAAGGCAGCTCACCACCACCTTCTCAAGGGCAATTAGGGATGGGTAATAAATGTTGGCCTAACCAACAACGCCCACATCCCATAAAAAATAATAAAAGAAAACAGAAAGGACAGGTGACTGGCAAAAGAATCAGAGGGAAGATGAGGAAACATATTTGACTCTAAACGTTGTGATCAGGAATGCGCGGACTGAGACGATAGAGGAAGCGGATTCAAAAACCTTCAAATTGGAATTAGAGAAGTACTCAAAGGGGAAAGCTCAGGAGAGTGGGACTAATTGGGTAGCACTAACAAAGAGATAGTACAGGCGCAATAGGCCAGTTGGACTCCTCCTGTGCTGCAGCGTTGTACAACTCTAAGAAAAGGGGCTGAAGAGCAATTTGATTGAGGGAGGCTTGCTCATTCCACTCAATTTAACTGTTTCAGGCTTTAGTCGGTTTGTCTGCTCCTGATGTCAAATGGAGAGGCCAGGCTGATCAATGTCCATGCAAACACCCCGTGGGATTTGATTAAATATTTGATTGGCAATATTTTGTAAATCAGCAGATAATTATTTAAATCTGCCACCTGACTCTTAACTGCCAAGCTTTATTGAAATTCGAGCCTGGCGCTGCCCTGGGGAATGGACCAGAGACTAGCTGTCATCTGTTTTGTCACTCATCAGTTAACTGGTGCATTCCCCATGGCAATGCCTCTACCAATCAGGGACCACCTTCCCACCAATCAGCTCTCTTTTTTCAAGCAGTGTAAAATGTTGTTCCCTTGACATTTGGTATTCTTGCAAATTGTCCTGATGAGTGCCCATGAAAAGTTTCAGCAATGTGTGTCTTTTATCAGCAAGACTCAAATTAATATGGGCAAAAAAGAAGTGCTTGAAAGTTAATGGCTCTAAAAATAAATAAATCCCCTGGACATGATGATCTACAGGTCAGATTGTTGAAGGGGGTGGCTATAGAGATAGTGACGGAATAGTGACGGTCATCTTTCAAAATCCTATGGATTCCGGAAGCGTGCCTGCAGATTGGAAGGTAGCAAATGTAAACCCATTATTTAAGAAAGGAGAAAACAGGGAACTATAGGCCTGTTAGCCTGATGCCAGTAGTAGGGAAAATGTTAGAATCAATTCGAAAGGATGTGATAACTGGGCATTTAGGAAATAACAATAGGATTGGGCAGCCAACATGGATTTATTAACGGGAAATTCTGCCTGACAAACCAATCGGAGTGTTCTGAGGCTGTTACTAGGAGGATAGATAGATCTGCCGTCCTTACCTGGTCTGGCCTATATGTGACTCCAGTCCCACAACAATGACTCTTAACTGCCCCCTCAAGGGCAATTTGGGATGGGCAATAAATGCTGGCTCATGAATGAATTTTTAAAAACTTATCTCCAGCTAAATCCTACGCTGAATCTAACAGAAATATTATGAAGTTAAAATTTTCAGGTCAGGGAACGCAAGCTGAATCTAAATTGTTGGAGATATAATGGTGCGCCTTGTGTGAAAGACTGCAAGTAGCTAACATCAGACTAAGCCAACTAAACTGGAGCAACTTTAATGAAACTGCTTACCTGGAATACTTCAAGGGCATCCTCATCACTAATCTGAGTTGTTGGTTGGACAATTCCAGGTGCCGTATAAACAGCTTTCACTATTTTGCTGATGAATCTTTCAAGCTACATACAAAGATAAATGAGTGATAAAATTAATAAATAATGCTTGTATATCCTACTGGTGTCATTATCGGAGATGTACTCACACCAGGGGCGTCTTTCTCCGACCCCCCCAGAGGGTCGGAGAATGGCCGTTGGCCGCCGTGAATCCCGCCCCCGCCGGTTGCCGAAGTCTCCGAAGGGAGAAAAGTCGGCGGGGCGTTAATGGCGCCGCTGCCGTCGGAGAATGTCACGGGTATGCGCAAGGCAGCCGATTTTCGGCCTGCCGATATTCTCCCTTCCGGATGGGCCGAAGTCCCGTCGACGTGATGACCGTTCACGTCGACGTAAATCAAACCTCCTTTTCATCGGCGTGACCCGGTGCTCCAGGCTCACGCCGACCAGCGTGGAGGTGAGTGACGGCCTGGGGGGTTGGCCGCTGGGCAGGCGATGGCGTGGCCGCAGTCTGAATGTGTAGGGAGAGGTGTGTCTCGGGTTGTGTGTGTGTGTGTGCGGTGGGGGTGGTGGTTAGAGTGGGCTGGGCTCCGGGGGAGTGCCGGGAGGGGGGTCCGTGCCGGGGAGGAGGTTGGGGTCCGTGCCGGGGAAGGGGATGGGGGGTCCGTGCCGGGGAGGAGGTTGGGGTCCGTGCCGGGGAGGAGGTTGGGGGGGTCCGTGCCGGGGAGGGGGATGGGGGGTCCGTGCCGGGGAGGAGGTTGGGGTCCGTGCCGGGGAGGAGGTTGGGGGGGTCCGTGCCGGAGAGGAGGTTGGGGTCCGTGCCGGGGAGGAGGTTGGGGGGGTCCGTGCCGGGGAGGAGGTTGGGGGGGGGGTCCGTGCCGGGGAGGGGGATGGGGGGTGCGTGCCGGGGAGGGGGATGGGGGGTCCGTGCCGGGGAGGAGGTTGGGGGGGTCCGTGCCGGAGAGGAGGTTGGGGTCCGTGCCGGGGAGGAGGTTGGGGGGGTCCGTGCCGGGGAGGAGGTTGGGGGGGGGTCCGTGCCGGGGAGGGGGATGGAGGGTGCGTGCCGGGGAGGAGGTTGGGGTCCGTGCCGGGGAGGGGGATGGGGGGTCCGTGCCGGGAAGGAGGTCGGGTCCGTGCCGGGGAGGAGGTTGGGGTCCGTGCCGGGGAGGAGGTTGGGGGGGTCCGTGCCGGGGAGGGGGATGGGGGGTCCGTGCCGGGGAGGAGGTTGGGGTCCGTGCCGGGGAGGAGGTTGGGGGGGTCCGTGCCGGGGAGGAGGTTGGGGGGGGGGTCCGTGCCGGGGAGGGGGATGGGGGGTCCGTGCCGGGGAGGAGGTTGGGGTCCGTGCCGGGGAGGAGGTGGGGGGGTCCGTGCCGGGGAGGGGGATCGGGGGTCCGTGCCGGGAAGGAGGTCGGGCTCCGTGCCGGGGAGGAGGTTGGGGGGGTCCGTGCCGGGGAGGGGGATGGGGGGTCCGTGCCGGGGAGGAGGTTGGGGGGGGGTCCGTGCCGGGGAGGGGGATGGTGGGTCCGTGCCGGGGAGGAGGTTGGGGGGGGTCCGTGCTGGGGAGGGGGATGGGGGGATCCGTGCCGGGGAGGAGGTTGGGGTCCGTGCCGGGGAGGAGGTTGTGGGGGTCCGTGCGGGGGAGGGGGATGGGGGGTCCGTGCCGGGGAGGAGGTTGGGGTCCGTGCCGGGGAGGAGGTTGGGGGGGGTCCGTGCCGGGGAGGAGGTTGGGGGGGGTCCGTGCCGGGGAGGGGGATGGGGGGTCCGTGCCGGGGAGGAGGTTGGGGTCCGTGCAGTGGAGGGGGATGGGGGGTTCGTGCCGGGGAGGGTGATGGGGTCCGTGCCGGGGAGGAGGTTGGGGGGGTCCGTGCCGGGGAGGGGGATGGGGGGTCCGTGCCGGGGAGGAGGTTGGGGGGGTCCGTGCCGGAGAGGAGGTTGGGGTCCGTGCTGGGGAGGAGGTTGGGGGGGGTCCGTGCCGGGGAGGAGGTTGGGGGGGGTCCGTGCCGGGGAGGGGGATGGGGGGTGCGTGCCGGGGAGGGGGATGGGGGGTCCGTGCCGGGGAGGAGGTTGGGGTCCGTGCCGGGGAGGAGGTTGGGGGGGTACGTGCCGGAGAGGAGGTTGGGGTCCGTGCCGGGGAGGAGGTTGGGGGGGTCCGTGCCGGGGAGGAGGTTGGGGGGGGGGTCCGTGCCGGGGAGGGGGATGGGGGGTGCGTGCCGGGGAGGAGGTTGGGGTCTGTGCCGGGGAGGGGGATGGGGGGTCCGTGCCGGGAAGGAGGTCGGGTCCGTGCCGGGGAGGAGGTTGGGGTCCGTGCCAGGGAGGAGGTTGGGGGGGTCCGTGCCAGGGAGGAGGTTGGGGGGGTCCGTGCCGGGGAGGAGGTTGGGGGGGTCCGTGCCGGGGAGGGGGATGGGGGGTCCGTGCCGGGGAGGAGTTTGGGGCGGGGTCCGTGCCGGGGAGGGGGATGGTGGGTCCGTGCCGGGGAGGAGGTTGGGGGGGTCCGTGCCAGGGAGGGGGATGGGGGGTCCGTGCCGGGGAGGAGGTTGGGGTCCGTGCCGGGGAGGAGGTTGGGGGGGTCCGTGCCGGGGAGGGGGATGGGGGGTCCGTGCCGGGGAGGAGGTTGGGGTCCGTGCCGTGGAGGAGGTTGGGGGGGGTCCGTGCCGGGGAGGAGGTTGGGGGGGTCCGTGCCGGGGAGGGGGATGGGGGGTCCGTGCCGGGGAGGAGTTTGGGGGGGGTCCGTGCCGGGGGGGATGGTGGGTCCGTGCCGGGGAGGAGGTTGGGGGGGGTCCGTGCCAGGGAGGGGGATGGGGGGTCCGTGCCGGGGAGGGGGATGGGGGGTCCGTGCCGGGGAGGAGGTTGGGGTCCGTGCCGGGGAGGGGGATGGGGGTTCCGTGCCAGGGAGGAGGTTGGGGGGGGTCCGTGCCGGGGAGGGGGATGGTGGGTCCGTGCCGGGGAGGAGGTTGGGGGGGGGTCCGTGCTGGGGAGGGGGATGGGGGGTCCGTGCCGGGGAGGAGGTTGAGGTCCATGCCGGGGAGGAGGTTGGGGGGGTCCGTGCCGGGGAGGGGGATGGGGGGTCCGTGCCGGGGAGGAGGTTGGGGTCCGTGCCGGGGAGGAGGTTGGGGTGGTCCGTGCCGGGGAGGAGGATGGGGGGGGGGATCCGTGCCGGGGAGGTTGTTGGGGTCCGTGCCGGGGAGGAGGTTGGGGGGGTCCGTGCCGGGGAGGAGGTTGGGGGGGTCCGTGCCGGGGACGGGGATGGGGGGTCCGTGCCGGGGAGGAGGTTGGGGTCCGTGCCGTGGAGGGGGATGGGGGGTCCGTGCCGGGGAGGAGGTTGGGGTCCGTACCGGGGAGGAGGTTGGGGGGGTCCGTGCTGGGGAGGGGGATGGGGGGTCCGTGCCGGGGAGGAGGTTGGGGTCCATGCCAGGGAGGAGGTTGGGGGGGGGTCCGTGCTGGGGAGGGGGATGGGGGGTCCGTGCCGGGGAGGAGATTGGGGGGGGGGTCCGTGCCGGGGAGGGGGATGGGGGGTCCGTGCCAGGGAGGAGGTTGGGGTCCGTGCCGGGGAGGAGGTTGGGGGGGTCCGTGCCGGGGAGGGGGATGGGGGGTCCGTGCCGGGGAGGAGGTTGGGGGTGGGGGTCCGTGCCGGGGAGGGGGATGGGGGGTCCGTGCCAGGGAGGAGGTTGGGGTCCGTGCCGGGGAGGAGGTTGGGGGGGTCCGTGCCGGGGAGGAGGTTGGGGGGGGTCCGTGCCAGGGAGGGGGATGGGGGGTCCGTGCCGGGGAGGAGGTTGGGGTCCGTCCCGGGGAGGAGGTTGGGGGGGTCCGTGCCGGGGAGGGGGATGGGGGGTCCGTGCCGGGGAGGAGGTTGGGGTCCGTGCCGGGGAGGAGGTTGGGGGGGTCCGTGCCGGGGACGAGGTTGGGGGGGGTCCGTGCCGGGGAGGGGGATGGGGGGTCCGTGCCGGGGAGGAGGTTGGGGTCCGTGCCGGGGAGGGGGATGGGGGTTCCGTGCCAGGGAGGAGGTTGGGGGGGGTCCGTGCCGGGGAGGGGGATGGTGGGTCCGTGCCGGGGAGGAGGTTGGGGGGGGTCCGTGCTGGGGAGGGGGATGGGGGGTCCGTGCCGGGGAGGAGGTTGAGGTCCATGCCGGGGAGGAGGTTGGGGGGGTCCGTGCCGGGGAGGGGGATGGGGGGTCCGTGCCGGGGAGGAGGTTGGGGTCCGTGCCGGGGAGGAGGTTGGGGTGGTCCGTGCCGGGGAGGAGGATGGGGGGGGGGGATCCGTGCCGGGGAGGAGGTTGGGGTCCGTGCCGGGGAGGAGGTTGGGGGGGTCCGTGCCGGGGAGGAGGTTGGGGGGGTCCGTGCCGGGGACGGGGATGGGGGGTCCGTGCCGGGGAGGAGGTTGGGGTCCGTGCCGTGGAGGGGGATGGGGGGTCCGTGCCGGGGAGGAGGTTGGGGTCCGTACCGGGGAGGAGGTTGGGGGGGTCCGTGCTGGGGAGGGGGATGGGGGGTCCGTGCCGGGGAGGAGGTTGGGGTCCATGCCAGGGAGGAGGTTGGGGGGGGGTCCGTGCTGGGGAGGGGAATGGGGGGTCCGTGCCGGGGAGGAGATTGGGGGGGGGGTCCGTGCCGGGGAGGGGGATGGGGGGTCCGTGCCAGGGAGGAGGTTGGGGTCCGTGCCGGGGTGGAGGTTGGGGGGGTCCGTGCCGGGGAGGGGGATGGGGGGTCCGTGGCGGGGAGGAGGTTGGGGGTGGGGGTCCGTGCCGGGGAGGGGGATGGGGGGTCCGTGCCAGGGAGGAGGTTGGGGTCTGTGCCGGGGAGGAGGTTGGGGGGGTCCGTGTCGGGGAGGAGGTTGGGGGGGGTCCGTGCCGTGGAGGGGGATGGGGGGTCCGTCCCGGGGAGGAGGTTGGGGTCCGTGCCGGGGAGGGGGATGGGGGTCCGTGCCGGGGAGGAGGTTGGGGTCCGTGCCGGGGAGGGGGATGGAGATCCGTGCCGGGGAGGGGGATGCGAGGGCAAGTGAGTTGGTCCACCTGGCCAGGTGCCAGCCTCCAACAGTTGGACCCATGCGGTCCATGCCACCTGGCTGGGGGGAGGAGGGGATATGGGCAATGATGACATGTCGTCGTTCCCCTCCCCCCCACCAGGCCATCATGTTTTCCGATCATCCAGCGATGTTGGCCGCCGTGGCGGCAGCCGCTAATGTCTATGTTGCCCTGGATGAGGAGGAGGAGGAGGAGGAGGAGGAGCGTGCCAGAGAGGCGGCGCAGGCTGCCGCAGAGGGACAGGCGGCAGCCGCCCAGGCTGGAGGGACACCTGACCGACAGGACGAGGAGGGGGAGGAGGACGTCGCGGCCCCACGGCAACGGAGGCACCCGAGGGCGCCCCGTGTGTACCGGCCCCGGCAGTCATACCAGGACCTCACGGACTGGGAATGCAGGAGGAGACTCCGGATGAGGCGGGAAACCGTGGCACACATCTGCCACCTGCTGGCCCACCTGTCACCGCGTGGCACTGGCGGGGGACACCCTCTCCCCGTGTCCGTCAAGGTTACGGTGGCCCTGAACATTTCTGCAACGGGGTCATTCCAGGCACCAAGTGGGGACCTGTCCGGCATATCGCAGACATCGGTGCATCGGTGCAGCCGGGCAGTGACAGATGCCCTATATGCCATGGCGCACCGCTACATCCGCTTCCCTGTGGACCGGGCCAGCCAAGATGCCCGGGCTGTGGGCTTCTCTGCCGTGGCCGGGTTCCCCATGGTCCAGGGCGCGATCGATGGGATGCACGTCGCCGTGCGGCCACCTGCAGATAACAGGGCCGTGTTCACCAATAGGAAGGGGACCTATTCGATGAACATACAGGTGGTCTGCGACCACCGCATGATGATCCTGCACGTCTGCGCCCGTTACCCAGGCAGTGTACACGACTCATACATGTTGTCGCGGTCATCCATCCCCGGCATGTACGAGGGACGCCATCCCCGGCTGAGGGGCTGGTTGCTGGGCGACAGGGGCTACCCATTGCGATCGTGGCTGATGACGCCTATACGGCGGCCACGCAATGAGGCGGAGAACCGCTACAATGATGCCCATGTAGCGACAAGGGGAGTGATAGAGAGGTGCTTTGGCGTGCTGAAGATGCGTTTCAGGTGCCTGGACCTCTCTGGGGGCGCCCTCCAGTATCGGTCAGATAGGGTCGGCTGCATCATTGTCGTGTGCTGCGTCCTGCACAACATAGCCCAGCAGAGGGGCGATGTGCCGCAGGCAGAGGAGGGCGGAGTGGAGGAGCAGCAGGAAGAGGCGCAGTCCTCCCCAGATGAGGGGGATGGGGGTAATGGTCAGGGCAGACGGGGTAGACACAGGCGGATGGCTGTCCACCGTTACCGGCTGGCCCAGCGGGCACGGGACAGACTGATAGCCGCCCGCTTCACTGACTAGATGGGCGTGGGAATCGGGTAGTATGGCCACAGACCGCACACCATGGCAACAGCCGACCACCCACACCCCCCACCCATCCACCCACCCAGCACCCTCACCCACCTCCCCAACCCCATCCACCCCACCCGCATGCACACCACCCCCCCCCCCCCCCCATTGCCGATCCACCTGCGGCACAACGGGCCGGGCTCACACACAGTTGCGGGTGGACGCGTGTCTATTGCAGGCCATGGAGGATGATGACAACCCGCCCTGCGGTGAGCTCCTGGCTCCACATCGTTGGACTATGTCTGACCCATGGCCACAGTACCACCATCCACCCGGACCATCCCTGCATGCGGCTGTGACACTGCAGCGCACGGTCCCGTCCTCTGCCCGGGGGGGATGTTGATGACTCACCTGGGGCTGAGGTAAGACCACCCCTCACACACACACTTGCGCTCAACGTACATGACACCCCCGCACGCTTTGGACTGAGCACAAAGGCAGCTTCTGTAGGTGTAACATTGACTTTAATAACCAAAGGAGTTCAAGCACGTGCCCTAGCCCCTAAAACTCATCTGTGCCCTGCACCCGTACCAACTTACTCAGTGTCTAATTGTTTGGCCTTACGGGCCCTTTGACTACGTCTACGTGGTTCCCCAGACGGTACAGCAGAACTGGAGGTGGACTCCTGTGATTCCTGCCCTCTGACACGGGATCCCTTTGGCGACCGTTTCCTGGGGCGGCCTGGCCTAGATGGGCCAGGCTGCGGCCCGGGCGACTGGGATGGCGAGCTGCCAGCCTGTCCTGCCCGTTGCCCACCCAATGCACCTGGGACGGAAGGGGGGGAGTCCGAGGTGTCGTGGTGATCAGGGACCTCCGCTACAGGGGGACCCAGGACGGACCACACCACCTCCTCCTCCCTCGGGGTGCCCGATGGCCCCCAGGCCTCTACATGGGTGGGGGATGCAAACGGACTGGCCATCCGACGCCCCCCCGACATCTGGCGCTGCCAGTCCTGGAGGCCCGTGCTGGTATCGACAGGGGTCTGCAGGTTTGCAGCCATGGAGCCCAGGGGGTTGGCAAACCCTGTCTGTGACAGTGCGACGCCGGCTCGCACATGGCCACTGGCGCCAATGCCCTCAGCGATGGCCTGCAGAGACTGGGCCATGGCCTGCTGAGACTGGGCTATGGTGTTGAGCCCCTCTGCCATCTGGCGCTGGCACTGGCTCATGGCCTCCTGTGAGAGGGCAGCCATGTCCTGGGCCACAGACGCCGCCTGCACGGAAAGCCCCAGGCCTCGCAAACCGTTCCCCATGTCTGACACCGTCGCACCCATTGCCTCCACCGCGGACGCCACCCGTGCGGTGTCGGCCTGGGTGGCACGTATGACCGGCACCACTTCCAGCTCCTGGATGCGGGTGGACTCCTCCACCTGCGACTGCAGCCGCCGCAAGCCGGCCGTCACCCTCTTCGCTCATCTCCGGGTCGGTGGTTGCATCGGATCTATGTGTGGGTGTGGAAACTCCAGGAACCCGGGATCCATCTGGGCGGCAGATGTTCGCTTGGGCTGGGCTGCCCTCTGACCGCCCGGCCCCTCTGCTGCTCCTACCTCCACCTGCTGTACCGGGACGGCTGTGTTGTGCGCACCAGTGAGTGTACCAGACGCCACATCACTAAAGTGCCCAACCGTGGTGAGTGTTTCTGCGAAGGTGGAGGGTGTTGGTGACAGCAGTGGCGTTGTGTCGTGCTCTTCGTCCCACTCTGAGTCCATGGCACTTTGGGGTGGGGGTTCGTCTCCAACCATCCACTCTGAGTCACTGTCCGGTATTTCGTCTTCCTGGATAGTGCTGTCCCGGGTAGGGGTGTCCTGGGTAGTGGTGTCCTGGGTAGTGGTGTCCTGGGTAGTGGTGTCCTGGGTAGTGGTGTCATGGCTCGGATGTGACGGGGGCCTGTGGCTGCCCCCCTCGTCGCTGGGTGGTCGCTCCCGCACGTGACGGGGGTGTCGTCTCCCTGTTGCTCCAGGTCTCTCCGTCTCCCGTGGTGTGCGAGGGGCATCCTGCGGGCGTCGCATGCTGTAGGGTCCGGGTCTCTCTGTCTCCCGTGGCCTCCGAGGGGCATCCTGCGGGCGTCGCATGCTGAAGGGTCCGGGTCTCTCTGTCTCCCGTGGCCTCCGAGGGGCATCCTGCGGGCGTCGCATGCTGGAGGGTCCGGGTCTCTCTGTCTCCCGTGGCCTCCGAGGGGCATCCTGCGGGCGTCGCATGCTGGAGGGTCCGGGTCTCTCTGTCTCCCGTGGCCTCCGAGGGGCATCCTGCGGGCGGTCTGCATCTGCGGGGATGGGTGCCTGGACATTTGCTCCTGCGATACACAATGAAGCATGCATGGTTAGACACGCAGGCAGTGATCAGGTGATATGGGGAGGGGGATATAGGGGAGGGGGGCTATGGGGACGGGCTGTATGTGGCTCACTTGCAAGTACGCCCCCGACCTCTGCATCTGCAACCTCCCGGTCCTCAGGTCCACCAGCCAGTTCCAGGGCCCTTTCCTCGTGTTCGGTCGGTGGCCTCTCATCAGCGGGGCCTCCTCCAGTCCTCACATGCTCCCTATTGTTGTGTACGCGCTTCTCCTGTGGTGGGGGGGGGGGGGGCGGTGGTGGCAGGGGTAAAAGGCAACAGTGTTAGGCAGGTATATGAATGCACGCCATCGGTTGCGCGTGCATTGCAGAGGTTAAGGTTAGGGCTGGATTCACTTGGGGATATGGGGGATACGGGGGGAGGGGGGATATGGGGGAGGGGGGATATGGGGGATATGGGGGAGGGGGATATGGGGAGGGGGGATATGGGGGATATGGGATATTGGGGAGGGGGGATATGGGGGAGGGGATATGGGGGAGGGGGGATATGGGGAGGGGGGATATGGGGGAGGGGGGATATGGGGCAGGGGGGATATGGGGGATATTGGGGAGGGGGTGATATGGGGAGGGGGGATATGGTGGAGGGGGGATATGGGGAGGGGGAGGGGGGATATGGGGGAGGGGGGATATGGGGAGGGGGGATATGGGGGAGGGGGGATATGGGGGATATGGAGGAGGGGGGATATGGGGAGGGGGGATATGGGGATATGGGGAAGGGGGATATTGGGGAGGGGGGATATGGGGGAGGGGGGATATGGGGGAGGGGGGATATGGGGAGGGGGCGATATGGGGAGGGGGGATATGGGGAGGGGGGATATGGGGGAGGGGGGATATGGGGGAGGGGGGATACGGAAAGGGGGGATATGAGGTAGGGGGGATATGGGGAGGGGGGATATGGGAGGGGGATATGGGGAGGGGGGATATGGGGGAGGGGGGATATGGGGGAGGGGATATGGGGGATATGGAGGAGAGGGGATATGGGGAGGGGGGATATGGGGAGAGGGCGATATGGGGAGGGGGATATGGGGAGGGGGATATGGGGGAGGGGGGATATGGGGGAGGGGGGATACGGAAAGGGGGGATATGGGGTAGGGGGGATATGGGGGAGGGGGGATATGCGGAGGGGGGATATGGGGAGGGGGGATATGGGGGAGGGGGATATTGGGGAGGGGGGATATGGGGGAGGGGGTATATGGGGAGGGGGGATATGGGGAGGGGGATATGGGGGAGGGGGGATATGGGGGAGGGGGGATATTGGGGATATGGGGGAGGGGGGATATTGGGGAGGGGGGATATGGGGGATATGGGGGAGGGGGGATATGGGGGAGGGGGATATGGGGGAGGGGGATATGGGGGAGCGGGGATATGGGGAATATGGGAAGGGGGGATATGGGGAGGGGGGATATGGGGGAGGGGGGATAGGGGGGATATTGGGGAAGGGGTGATATGGGGAGGGGGATATGGTGGAGGGGGGATATTGGGGAGGGGGAGGGGGATATGGGGGAGGGGGATATGGGGGATATGGAGGATGGGGGATATGGGGAGGGGGGATATGGGGATATGGGGAAGGGGGGATATTGGGGAGGGGGGATATGGGGGATATGGGGGAGGGGGGATATGGGGGAGGGGGGATATGGGGAGGGGGCGATATGGGGAGGGGGGATATGGGGGTGGGGGATATGGGGGAGGGGGATACGGAAAGAGGGGATATGCGGTAGGGGGATATGGGGAGGGGGGATATGGGGAGGGGGATATCGGGAGGGGGATATGGGGGAGGGGGATATTGGAGAGGGGGGATATGGGGGAGGGGGGATATGGGGGAGGGGGGATATGGGGAGGGGGGGATATGGGGAGGCTCACCCTGCCTGCTCTGACGAGGTCGTTCACCTTCTTGTGGCACTGGGTGCCTGTCCGTGGTGTCAGGGCCGCAGCGGTGACGGCCTCTGCCACTTCCCTCCACAGACGCCGGCTGTGGCGTGGGGCAACTCTGCGGCCGTGCCCGGGATACAGGGCGTCCCTCCTCTGCTCCACTGCGTCCAGGAGCGCCTCCACATCCCGTGACTCGAACCTCGGGGCTGAGCGACGGCCAGCCATCCAGTCGGGTGTTCCGGTTGGGTGTTCCGGTCGGGTGGGGGGGAGCAGCGCGGCCTTATGAGCCGTCACGCCGTGCGGCGCGCATGACGCTGCACGGCGTGAACCACTGCGCAAGCGCAGATCCCGTTACGTCGCTGCTAGCCCATTTCGGGCCGGAGACTTTCGACCCATTTTTCCGACGTGACGCAAGTCGGATTTGCGCCGTTTTTTGCGCCGATCGGCAGACTTTGCGCCGATAACGGAGAATTGCGCCCCAGGTCTTCTTGTGGCCTTTGAGTTTATGGAAGAGTTAGAGGGTAGGGACAGAGACTAAAATTTCACCTGTGGGACTGCCCAAAGATCCGAGTCATATATGTAAAGACTATCGTTAATAAATCCGATCGGGAATTCAGGAGAAACTTCTTTACCCAGAGGGCGGTGGAGTGTGGAACTCACTATGAGGAGTGGTTGAGATAAAAGACATGGAGCCTTTTAAGTGGAAACTAGATAAAAACATGGGGAGAAAAGATTAAACAGTTATAGAACATAGAACAGTACAGCACAGAACAGGCCCTTCGGCCCTCGATGTTGTGCCGAGCATTGTCCGAAACCAAGATCAAGCTATCCCACTCCCTGTCATTCTGGTGTGCTCCATGTGCCTATCCAATAACCGCTTGAAAGTTCCTAAAGTGTCCGACTCCACTATCACAGCAGGCAGTCCATTCCACACCCTAACCACTCTCTGAGTAAAGAACCTACCTCGGACATCCCTCCTATATCTCCCACCCTGAATCTTATAGTAATGCCCCCTTGTAACAGCTACATCCACCCGAGGAAATAGTCTCTGAACGTCCTGATTATACTTGGATGAAGAGGATTGTCAAGGTCAAGTATTAACACCAGCACAGAGGAGTTGGACCGAATCACCTGTTTCTGTGGTTTGAAGAATCATTACTATCCAATATGAGGCTATTCAGCCTAGTGGGTGCATGCCAGCTCTCTGCAGGACAATCCAATCAGTGTCATTCCCCTGCTCTATCCCCAAGGCCTGCAAATTTAATTCCCTCAAGTGCCCATCCAAATTTCTTTTGAAATCATTGATCATCTCCAGTCCCATCATTCTTGACTGGGAGGTATTCCCGACTCTGGGAGCTGCCAGCCAATCAAATGTCAGGGCGCTATCTAGTCCCAGCAGCGCCACTGGGTGGAGTGGCCATTGCTGGGACAACAAGCCGTTCCCAGCACCGAGACGTCATTGTTGTTGGGTTGGAAGGTAAGTCTGGGGTTTCACTGGGGCCCGACGCTTACGGGTGTTGGTGTGGAAGACCAGTTTTGGTTGGGCAGGGGGTTAGTGGGAACAGTCAGTGTGGGGGGGGGGGGGGGGGGGTGCGGGGGCGGAGAATTACCTTAGTGGGGAGTGGGGGGTCAGAGCCTCCACTGAAAACAGGGTGGCTGGACAGGAAACACTCAGCATCACTGTACACGGCCGCAATCCAGCATCAAGGCACCAGACACTCATGAACTCCTGTTGTGAGTGGCCCACTTGAGGACTGGCCCCATGGTGAATAGGCCACTCGCCATTGCCGCTGGTAAAAGACCAGCAGCGGCAGGTAGACAACGGGCACAGCGCCACCCTCATGGTTCCCAGTTTTACATTGACCGCCTCTGCCAGCCTGCTCTTGGGGAAGGGGCATCCCATAGGATGAAAAGAAGTGTCAATTAAAATGGAAACTTCCAATCCGAACTGAAAGGGGTGGAGAAAAGATTCTGAAAAAATATCAACTGCGACTAATGTCAGCTATTGGGCGAGATTCTCGGTGGTGGGGGGGGCAGCCACTGTTGGCCCGGCAACGGGATCCCGTGGTCCTGCCGCTGTCGATGGAATTTCCCATTGAATACACCCACCCCTCCGGCCAACAGACTGGAAGATCCTCCCAGCGTGAAGAGCCGTTAGATCTCGCCCTCTGTCTGTACAAGAACAAGAGTCTACATGGCACCTGTAAAGAATATGGGCACAATTGTTCCAAAACATTTCTATGTGTGGCCTCCGGCGGGAAACACGGTGCGATTCCCATTGGGTGAGTCAACACGCTCCAGATCGCAAACCACCCTCACTTAGTCATTTTACGGAGGCTTGGTGATTTGTGCCCTGAATGTGGTGTGCGAGGCTGCAAAGATCGGCTCCTCAGAGATCAGGGTGCCATTTTTAAAGAGTGCACTGATCTTAAGGCAACCTTACAGAACCTCCCCCACTAATCCCCGTCATCAGGCACCCTTCCCGAGTAAGCAACATCCCGCTATTGGGTTGCCAAAATGCTCCCCCTTCAGGCTCCCCCCCCCTCCCCTCCCCCCCCCCCCCCCCCCCCCCCAGGCCCCCTCTTAGGCCCCCCTGCCCAGATCCAACCCCTCATGTGCCCCCCTTCAGGCACCCCATCCCTTGGCAGTGTCAACCTGGCACTGCCCCTGGCACCCTGGCACTTTCCAGCCATGTCCCTGAGCACCCACGAGCTCCAATGTCCTCCGAGTATCCCAGTTTTGTCAAGACGTCTGGCCCGCGTTTTTTGGAGACCCGTCATGATTCCT